>NW_010243338.1:32877-67715 GCF_000690775.1 Eurypyga helias | reverse complement strand
CTGGCGGGAGGGAGGCGGTGAAGGCCCCGAAGGGACGGAGGAGGCCGCGGGCCGGCCCGGTGGGTTGGCACAGGCCGGGGGAGGAGCTGGGCCGTGCCGGCGCAGGGAAGAAGCTAATACAGGGCAGGAGACGGAGCGAGGAAGGCAGGGAGCCAGGCGCTCATTCCTGGTACCCTGTAACCCGGCCGCTCCTCACTTCTGCGTTGAAGGTGGATGTTCATGAGCAGCTGCTGCTGTCCTGAGCCTGAGAGGGGCTATCGGGATTTTCACAGTAGCTTGAATGCCATTCTCACACGGGCTCTATCCACCACATGAAACACAATTTGAGCTGCTTATCCTGGATTTGTTGGTTGCAGATGCAAGGATATGGTGGAAGGAGCAAGTAAACGAGCACGGTCCAGTGCTGCCTTCCCAAAACTACAGTAATTATTCCCAGCACTTTGTGACATTTGGCGTCCAGTGGTGTAAATGATGGATTTGCTCTTTGGTAAAGGTCCTCTGCTCTGCAGCACTTGGAAATTACATTGGCTTCAGAATAGTGCAGGGATGAGACAACTGTTACTGCGTAGCCCCAGAAAAATTGTACTTTAAAAACTGGAAGGAAACACAATGGTGAATACAGCCCAGTTGTCCGGACTTCCAAGTGGAGTGTTAGAGCATAACTGTGTTTATACTTTGCCTTCCCCTTGAGAACCTGAGTGCCTGACTAACGTTACAGCTAACCCGTCAGCATATGGAGAGAAGTTGATGAAGGGTCACAGCAATAAGAGAAGTCAAGGTACAGAGCACAGCACGGGGGTGCTACTTACTTGGGTCTCATCCTTGAGGCATAGTATGTAATTCTGATGCGGTCAGATAATGGGGTTCACCAAAATACTCCCTCATCTTTTCCCACATGCAGGAAAGCACACAGCACGCTCTAAGGACATGTCTGTCCTTAGAGCACGTGTCCTGCTCCTCTTAGGGTCATTGATGGCGAGAGACAGGTTAAAAGATTTGTCCATATCCTGGTCTCCCTTTGCACCAGCCACACAAGCATGGTTCAGTTACTGGAGGTGGTGGGGCTGCCCTGGATTCGCTCTTGGCAGCACCTGACCTGCTTTTGGTTTTGGGTGCTCGGTTAGAAATGGTCTGTAGGCCCCCATCTCTGAAAATTGCTTATTAACCACTGGGAAAGATCAAGCCCTTGCAGGTACCTGCTGTGAACATCCTAAAGAAGGATAGATAGATTTTTAATAGATATTTAAAATATCTATATTTAAAATAACTATTTGCATCAGACAATGGTTTTGGATACTTGAATGCTATTTCCATTAATCCAGAGTTAAGGCACGTGTTGGAAGTAACGTATGTGAGTTGGTGTTGCTGCTGTCTCTATTGGTTCCTGTGATAAGGGAAGACATAATTAAAAACTTACTACAAGCAGTGAACTCATATTTTTAAACAAATCTTCAGTTAATGAATATATACGTTTTGTAGTGGTTCTGTTATTTCTGATTGGACATGCAAAACCAAAGCCATCTTACTATTTCATAATCTTTCTCCTTTCCTCATTCTTCTTCTGTCAAGTTGAATGGGTTTCCATGTGAAAACCACACATGATAGCACAGCTCCTTAAAGTTGAGGTCAGTTTATGCTTTCAATATTTCTTATTTTTCTATTTCTCATCTTAATTTGATTGGAAGTGCCTGAACAACTGCTTTCTATTAGGTTATTGCTTGCAAAATTAGTATTGCTCTACTATCTAGAAACAGTATTTCTGAATGAGCCTCAAGCAACATACTTAACATTACAAAGGCACCAATTTCCTATCCATGCATAATGTTTAAAGAAATCCCTGTAAGGAGCCGTATGGTTTTAAAAAAGAGTCAGTTGATATATGAATGCTGAGTTTGTGTAACACACTCATGGTAGTCCCTTAGGCAGATCCCAGCAAGAGCTAAGCTGTTTAGTTTCTTTTTTTTTTTTTTAATCAAAGACAATTATGTGAAATTGTGTTTGCTCAAGTTGCTGAGTTTCTTTCCCCTTCTCCTTTTCAGTGAACATGGTAAATATCCACCATTCAAGTATTTTTATAATTCCTTCATCTGGAACAGCCCAATCAAAGGCTGAAAGGAGCCAGAACATGGAAAAATTCATTTAGCTGCAAGAGTCACCACCACACTGCACCTGTGTTGATTTTCCCCGGACACAACTATTCTCAGCGTTTCAGTGGAGGGGAACACAGGACACTGGAATGCAGAGGCAGAACCACCTGCTACCCCACCAGAGCCTCAAGGTTGAACGTTACTATCTATTTACACCTAGTTTCAGTGAAGACTGAGTCTGCTGCTTTGTGTCATGTGGATCACGACTGGTTGTTGATTCAAGAAGTTGCATTTCTTACCTCTGTGCTGAGAGATCAGCAAGAGCAATGCGGTTCCACTTTGTGGGTTGTTCTCCAAAGTCTGCAGGTGAAGACTTTTCCAGAAGAACTGTCCTGTCCACCACCTCCAGGATACCCAACACTATCATCATTGGCAAGAGGCATTTGCAATGGGAGTGTTCTCTTACAAGATACCTTCAGGCATGACCAACTGGTCCATCCAGAGGTCATCTCCAGTTGGTCCAGAATCTTTGACCAAATACAATGGCAAAGGAAACCACAGAGTTTTGTCCGTTGACAACAATTATTTGGGTCTGGGGGCTCTTATGTTAAAGAAAAGCCATTTGTTCCATCACAAATTTAAAAGGTCAAACTGATGGCTCTAGGAAGGTTTGTTTCAGACTTTCATGTAATACTAAATTTTCTGGTGTAGTCTTTTATAAAAGAAAAATCTAGGCAGGAGACAGTTCCATCATTTTACTAGATGATTCTTTGCCAGGGATTGTTTTCCAGCTTTGCAATAAAAGTGCATGTCAGGCAGAAAGAAACCCCACTGAACTTATGAGATAGCTCTATTCAGCTTAATGATACGAAATTAAAAAGGAGGGTTTATTTTCCTGCCAAAATGGAACTTGGGCAAAAAAGCTTCCCTACAAATGATTTGGAGTTAAAATAACTTTGGCTTCAGGCCTGAAGATGCAAAAACACAATAAACATTGATATTAAATTGTCACAGCGTTTGTGCCAGTTGGGTTGCAAAGAGGATGCTGACCTTCCCTGTGAGATGAATAAATGCTTAACCACAGGTTTGATGCGAGCACAAGGGTGAGAGTTACTTGAAAGCTCTGAACTACCTCATTAGGGATAAGGACTATATTTAAACAGATGTTCTGAAAGGAGAAATAGTCTCTTCATTAAACCATCAATAACGCAAGGCCAAAGATACTTGGCGACCTCCTCTAATTATGTGAAATATTGACTGTGACAATGCTTCAGCCTGTTTCATAATTCTGACATAGGAGGAAATGAATGAACCTGCTCTGTACGGTCTAGATCGCTAATTAAATCACCATTTGTAAGTTGGATGGAGCAGGAATAGCGGTAGGAGAACCATCACAAATCAAGGAGCACCTTCCTACACGTAGCTCATATTGATGTCTAGAATTATTTTTAAAAATGATCCTACAGCGTTTCCTGAAACTGCGGGCCAGCGTCGACATACTTGACTAGTACCAGCGAGGGCAAATTGCTTTTTCCTCTGTGGAAAGATCTATGCAGACTCTAACTGGAACCTAATGAGCATTTTTCTGTCTTAGACAATCTGTGTCCATATCACAAATTAATATTTCTACATGAATGCACCAAAAGGAGATCAAGGCACCTCCCATTGCACTGCAAGCAGGTGTCTTTGGGGATCTGGGGGATACCAGCCTTTAAGACAGGACTCAGATCAGGTAGTTCAGAAAAGGAGGAGCTTGAAGATTGTAGAAAAGGAGAGTGCAGAGGAGGAGAAGGACTCCAAGCTTCCAGTTAGGGGAAATTCAGCCCAAATTCTGCTTGATGACGCTGTGATGCTAAATCACACGGAGACAGAAATGCCACTTTCACGCGTATGCAGACAGGACTGCTGTCCATCATACAGTGTTACTTAACTTATGTCCATCATACAGAAGTTACTTAAACAACTTCAGGAGACTGCTTTGAGTGTCACACTGACTCATCGATGGTATGTTTTTGAACCTCTTTCTGCCTGATATCTGAGCTGACCCGTCCTTGGAATGCCACAACCTGTAATAGAACTGCGGTCGCTCGAACTAGCTTCTCCAAATGAGAGACTGTGCAGAGCTGTGGCTTCAGATACCCAAAGGAATTGCTTTTTTCTTCTTTTCCCAAGGATGTGGAAAAGGAGAAAACTGCTCTGAAGCTGCTAAAAGCTGTAGCACTGCTTCCAGATACAATGGTTTCCTGCTGTGAAACTGTTGCCATCGCTATGGGGCACGGGCAGACGATGAGGCTCCATGTGTCACACAGCCATCGCGCACCCTTGTGCAAACACCGTCTGATCCATGGTTTTCCATTTCAGATCTTCTGTCCTGTTCATGCACCAGGTAGCTTGAACCCGCTGTGATGTTGCAATCCCTCCTTCACAGGAGCGACTCCTTGGTCATCTGGCAAAAGCCACTGTATTCCCTCAGCAGCGGGAGAGTACCCAAATGAGCATGCTCGCAGCCTTCCGGCCTTTCTGGTATTTCCATCATCTTTTATGAGCAGCGACCAAGAAAGCCACATGGATCAAAACAAGTATTTCCAGGGAATTTCTTTTTCTGTTATGATAAAAGAATGCTTTGTCTTTATGAAGAGATTATTTATACAGGTCAGCTTTTGCTGGCAGAAGGAAAGTCCCTGGCTGGCGGAGATTACAAGGTAGTTGGGACAAAAATAGAGTACAGAGACCACAGTTGAAGAGAGAAGGAAGTGTTACTAAAAGGAAGAAGGAAGTGTCTTGAAAAGAAGAAGGTAACAAGTCTGGTCAACTGTCTGGAGCCATTCATTCATTTATGCTTTTAAGGAGGTGTTTTGCACTTCCGTGGCTCGATATGTAAGTGGGAGTGGAATGGGAAAACATTTATTCGTTTTTCATGTATTAGGACCCCTGTGTGTGCCCTCAGTTTCCACAGCAAGCGCATCATAACAGCCCCACTGCTATTCTTTTACGCTGCGCACTACTAAGTCTCCCAAAATGTTTCACAAACTTTTAGGCAGTTGAACCCAGTACAGTGAGAAACAAGACTTGTAGATACAGTCAACATACATAAAGAATAAGCTGATTTTAAGAAGACCACGTGCTAGCCTCCCAGAAAAGCTGAGCGCAGAGTTTGGGGTGCTGACTCCCTCCTTTGAGCTGCAGCACCTCCAGCAACACATCCCTGCCCCCATCCCGAGCTCACCAGCGTTACTCACGCACCACTAACCACGTTCTGTGTTTCGGCTTGTGTCATGCCATAAAAGCCTCATAAACGCATCACTGCTGCTTTTCCTTCTTGCACAAGTCCTAACAGTAAAATTTGTATGAAATGCGGGAAAGGAGGTGGCGGTGAATATGCCTCAGTAAACTATACACAAAGTTTTCTTGACTTCCTATGAAGAGCAGCATAAAGGTCAACTTCTCCAAGAGGGACAGTAGATGAAAGACTGACCTTCTCGCTCCCCTAATAATTTACTCCATAAAAAATGTGTCAGTTATTGATACATCAGTAAAATGTAGCCAGGGGGAGACTTGTTTTTCTGGCAGAATCTGTGAATCCGTGATATACACAGGAGTGTGCTCTGGAGAGACAACAGCCTCCGGCACGGCCTTGCAGCGTTCCGAACGCCAGTTCTGCCCCAGGTCGTGTACGTTGAATTCTAGCAAACTGCTTGGGTTTGGGTTTTTTTTAAATCTAAACACAGAACTGGCACTGGGTAATTCCAAACGGAGAAGCTATATTTATAGGGATAGCAGGGGAAACTGCGCTGCCAGTGGATATCTCTGACAGCCTTCACTCATCCCAGATGATAGAAAATACCCTGTCACTGCCTTTGTCACCCTGTTCCTACATGGCCACGAAGGAGGCACGGCCACTGAGAGCCACAGCTTCCCGATGGCGTAGGGAAGAAAATGTCTATATTTATTTAGAAATTTGATTATTTATTTAATATGAAAAGAACAGTCTAAAGTTGTTTTAGAATAAAAGCGATGTAACTGGTTATTCAAGCTCACAGAGCTATGGGAAGCGTAAATACATTTTCTTGAAATTTTACTCTTACCTAAGAGTGAAAATAAACTTTCTGAAGCTCTGGCCTCCCTCGCCTTTCGGCAGAAGCGTGCCCGGTTAATTCCACGCACAAACCACGCTCCTATTCCCCTGCGTGAGCAGCTGCCGGGCAGGGAGCGGGGGCGGCGGGGCTGCCTTTGGGCGCAGCCCCCAGCAGATGGCAATGCAGGAGAACCTGTAACCCGGCCGGCACGGCGAGAGCTGCGGCTGGGCTGACGTCCTTGGAAAAACCCACCGCCTCAGCAAGCCTGCGTGGGTCTTTCTAACGCGCCCTGCAAGCGGGAGCAGATCGTTTTCACCGTCAGCAAGCTCCTTCGGCTTGGCTGTACGGCACAGGATTCTGTAGCACTGGCTTCTGGCAATGGGTTTGGCGTTCCAAGTCCGAAACCTTAGGGATGACCTGGAAGGATATCCAAGTGCCCAAGGATTTTTGGCAATCAGTGGTGGAAAATACAGTTTTTATATACACACACCCATGTACATATAAATATACATATACATATGCAAATGCCACATAAATATAAATGCAGCACATTATCTGTATATGCACACACACACGTCTATATATATATAAAATGTCTCTTGAGAGCTCTGCTCATAATGCCTTCCCACATACTCACTTGTTGCATCTTCTGTGTGCAAGGCCACACCATTTCCAGGTCAGGAATCAGTCTTTAAACAGATCAGAGTCTTGAACGTGATCAGACTCTTGCCATAAAATAGGCAAAGAGGAGATTCTATTTGAAGATAGCATTCCTGAGTATCACATCAAGGGAACTACTTTTAGTGACAGTTAAAAAGAGAACACGTCTCTGGGAGAAAGCGTTGAAGGAGGAGGTGTTTTCCAAACGGAATGACTCGCTGCTTTCCCTGTGCTTGGGGGGGTAAGTGGGTCTAGTAAAACCTTCTGAAAAATACAGAAGCATTAGGCATACTTTGCCTTTTATATGAACACCCCCCCACCCGCCCACAAAAAAAAACCCTAAACCAAACAAAACCACCCCCAAAACCAAAAGAAAAACCAATAACAAAGCCCCTCAAACACTTAAGCCAATTAAAAAGCATGGAAGATATTTGGGCTTCGTAAGAAATTAATGAAAAAAGCTTGATTGCATGACAAACCTGGTGGAAAAACTGCTTTTTCCCCTTGTATTAAAACTGAAGTAACTGCACCTGGCAGAGCAGTGGCTCTTTCTTGAAAGGCCAAGGATGGTAAACTGAAATCACAGCTGTGTTGTTAAAATGCTGCCATGGGCACCAAAACCACAGGTTGGTTAAAGTGGCTCCAGTGCAGATGAGGGAAAGACTGGGAAGTACACTTACCTGTATATAAACACAAGTTTACTTACATAAACAAAGAATCCAAATTACCATCAATATGATTCCTGTCATCTCCATATGCTTGTACCACCGAATCTGTTTTAAACGGTGCAATCAAAACCTTCTGTAGTGCTTAGGAAAACAAATGGGGATGTTGCAGAGTGGCGGGCTGACCCTGGCTGGAGGAGAGGTGCCCACCAAAGCTGCTCCATCACCGCCCTCCTCAGCTGGGCAGGGGAGAGAGGATGTAACATAAAGCTCATGGATTCAGATAAGGACAGGGACAGGTCACTCACTACTGTCATGGGCACAACAGACTTGACTTGGGGAAATTTGCTTAATTAGTTACCACTCAAATCAGAGTAGGGTAATGAGAAATGAAAACCAATCTTAAAAACACCTCCCTCCACCCCTCCCTTCTTCCTGGTTGAAAGGCCAAGGATGGTAAACTGAAATCACAGCTGTGTTGTCAAAATGCTGCCATGGGCACCAAAACCACAGGTTGGTTAAAGTGGCTCCAGTGCAGATGAGGGAAAGACTGGGAAGTACACTTACCTGTATATAAACACAAGTTTACTTACATAAACAAAGAATCCAAATTACCATCAATATGATTCCTGTCATCTCCATATGCTTGTACCACCGAATCTGTTTTAAACGGTGCAATCAAAACCTTCTGTAGTGCTTAGGAAAACAAATGGGGATGTTGCAGAGTGGCGGGCTGACCCTGGCTGGAGGAGAGGTGCCCACCAAAGCTGCTCCATCACCGCCCTCCTCAGCTGGGCAGGGGAGAGAGGATGTAACATAAAGCTCATGGATTCAGATAAGGACAGGGACAGGTCACTCACTACTGTCATGGGCACAACAGACTTGACTTGGGGAAATTTGCTTAATTAGTTACCACTCAAATCAGAGTAGGGTAATGAGAAATGAAAACCAATCTTAAAAACACCTCCCTCTACCCCTCCCTTCTTCCTGGGCTCAGCTTTGCTCCCAATTTCCCTCCCTCTGAGTGGCACAGGGAGACAAGGAATGGGGGTTGTGGTCAGTCCATCATACATTGTCTCTGCCGCTCCTTCCTCCTCACTCGAGGATCCTCACACTCTGCCCCTGCTCCAGCGTGGGGTCCCTCCCACGGCAGACAGTCCTACACCAATTTCCCCAATGTGAGTCCTTCCCATGGGCTGCAGTTCTCTACAAACGGCTGTGGTGTGGTTCCCTCCCATGGGATGCCGTCCTTCTGGAGCAGCCTGCTCCAGCCTGGGCCCCGTGGGGTCACAAGTCCTGCCAGCAAACCTGCTCCAGCCTGGGCTCCTCTCTCCACGGGGCCACAGCTCCTGCCAGGAGCCTGCTCCAGCGCGGGCTGCCCATGGGGTCACAGCCTCCTTTGGGTGTCCCCCTGCTCCGGCATCACTATTTCAGGACCACCAGTTTATTTCAAATATGAAATAATGTATGTCCCCATATTATTATTTCAAATATGTCCATATTATGTTGAATTGTACTGTGGCTACAGTGGGGTTAAGCAGTCTCAGAGCAATAAAGAAAAGCGGTAAGTAGTGGGCATTTACCTCTGTAAAACATGTAAATAGCATGGCCATTACTATAATAATATACATTTTCCAAAGTTCTTTTTTGAAAAAAAACAGTGATGTATAGGAAGGGTACAAGAATAAGCTGCAGAAAATAAATAGTTGCAATAGTGCCTATAAGTAGAGATTTAAATCAATTTTAATTATCTGAAACAAAAATGAGAGGTAACTCGTCCATAAAATAAAAGGATCTTCAGGGAAAAATATCAGATATTAAATGATCTTGAGTATAGCAGCGAGCAACACAAGAAACAAAAGATGAATTCAAACTGGAAACCAGGCACATATTTTACCAGTGAGGAAACAGATTCTCTGTCTCATGATGATGTTTTCCTGACAGATGTACTCATCCAAACAACTCTGGCTTGCACATACTTTTGAGAGTCGACATCTGAAATCAGGACACTGGAGATTTATCACTCCTGGCTCTTTTGGAAGGCATTAAGTTACAGAGAAGACAAAACAGAGGTGGTGGGACACGAAGAACCTGGTGACCGAGTTAGGCAGTAAATGTTAAAGCAGGAGCCCTGGCTGCTCTTGCCACGAAGTAGTCAGTGGATCGTGGAGAGAGGACAGGCTGGAGGGAGAGTATTTTGCAAATAGAGTTTAAGAAAAAGGCTATTATGGCACATTGAAGAGTCCTCGAGTTAAAAGCAGCTACAGTGAGTTTCCAGGAACGTTCCCCATTTCGAGACACAGTTACCCGAGGACAGATAAGCGTGGTAGGAAGGTTCTTCTAACGGTGGAAACCGTTCCTCTAGCTTCCCACAGCCGGGAGGACTGCTTGGAGCAGATGAAGTTGGGAGGTTGCATTTTCAGTCTTTGGGGTTTTCGCAGAGTTGATCCATACTGGTGTATTTAATGGGGTTTGCACATAGCTTTGGAACATTCAAGAAACCATTGCTCTGTAAGACTTTGCGTTTTAGCCTGGACATTTTAGCATCACTTCAATTGAGCGTGAGGTTTTCTGCAGGAACCCAGAGCTCTGTTTTGCTGCTCTGAATATGCAACCAGGCCATAATCTTTATTCTAGCCGCATATTCTAGATGTTCTGATTTATCTCAGGGGGTGAAATAATGAAAATAATGCTTCATTTTAAACTTGTCAGATCCTAGATGGAGATATTATTTTGAAATAATAACTTGTAAATAGACCCCTGAAAGCTCGGTGCTCGATTTGTTAGCCCAAAGGTTCTTCTTGGCTTCTTCAGCCAAGATGACGAGGTGGGTACCACCACCCTGATTTCTTTTCACGCTGTTCCTGGAAATACAAAGTGTGGAGGGAAAGAATTAAGACAGATGCCTTATTAAGATCAAAACTTAATCCAGCATCTTGTGTCCTCAAGCGCAGAGCTCACAGGCTATGTTATTTATGGTTTTCTGATGTGAAGAAACCAATCATTATCCTTTGTTAATTGGTTTAGAGTGAGATAGGTATTTCTGGATGCGGCAACTGCTAATCTTACTTCAGTGAGGAATTCATTTTGCCTCCTCAGAGGAGGGCTCCAAACATAGAACTAGGGAATATGTTTTGGCTGAGGGTAGGATAATCTCTCTCTTAACAGGGCAGATGATATTCTTCCAGTGATTATAAAACCCAAGACACAACAGGTGTTATGTCAAAGAAGGTCTGTTACCCACTGGAGGAGCACACCGCAGCAGTTCAGCTGTAGCTACTGTCCTTTTATTCTACACCTTGTAGTTAGTGAACAATTAGCTCTTCTGTAAGAACAGCACCCCTTTTATTCACTGTTTTTGGAAGTGGTATAGCATCTCTAGCATCACTGGAGCTAGAGAGCTGGCAATGGATGTGACAGTGAGATCCAAAGTAAACGATACCACAGATTTGGGTCATCCGAGCATGATGTCTGTGTGCATGTCTGAGAACAACATTTACAAAGTGCCCCTGCAAAAAAAACCCCACCAACCAACCCCCACGGGTTTGCCTCAGCAACATCAATTCCCATCTATTCCTCACTGACCATCTAACAGTCTTCCAAAGTGAGGAGGGGCAGCAACAACCTGCCTGTGGGGTTTTCAGCCTCCTGTGCAGCAATTCTGTCATCAGGGGATAGAGACGGCCGGGAACCGGCTTGGCTCCGGCTGGGAAGTTACTGCAGCACAACACCTGGATGATGGGCTACCTGCAAAGAATTGATGTAGAGCCCTGCATAATGTTTGCCTTAATGACTGCATCCAGGACAGCTTGAGCTTTCCGAAGACCAGCTCCCCCCTTACCCCTTTCAGTATTTAATAACATATTTCTATGGTTTCTATGGCCCCTAAAGCCGTTACTTGAAACAGAGGAGACATCTCTGTATGGGGTACACATGTGCACCCTGAAGAACTTCCCACAGCTTTGGCCTTGGCTCTTTGGAGCAATTTGTCCTATTGTGGTTTGCAAAGAAGGAAAAGGAAATTGTCTACTGATTTTATTATCTGTTTATTTCCTTTTGGGGAATTTGTCTATATGATCCTGCTTAATCTCCATGGGTGGGGAACAAAATATTTAAGTTAGTTAAGGATCTTTTTGTCCTGAAGTGAATAGACTTTATCATATTTCTCTCCTCATTCTTCCTTCTGGCTTCAACAGGGAAGAGTCCTGGCTGGGAACTCGGATGATTTCCCTGGGAAAATCTGCTCCTCTGCTCTGTGGGGAGGATAAAACTATTTCCTTGAGAAATGCACAACATAGAAGTTAATCTTATGGGATAGGAAACAGGGTCAAAGGAGGAGGTACAGGAGGTTCCAGCCCCTTGGATGTTATCTCCCACTTCACCACCTTTGGTTTTCCACATTAATTTGGGAATGAAGGAGCCAGCTGGGCTGGGAAGGGATTTCTGGGCCACTCCACTAACCAACTCCGTGCTCCCTCTGCTCCAGCTTCAGTGTAAGGGATACGGACTTGAGCAAGCGGGACTGTGCTCCAGCTGCCAGCAAAGTAGTGCCTGGCCCCTTTCAGCCCTCATTCCTTCATCCCGATGGCAGCGCCACGTTAGGGCTGCATTTCTCTAGAGGTGCAACACCTGGAGGCTCGAAGCCCCCCGTGATCGCGGTGTGTAATAACTCTTTCTAGTGAGGTCCTAATCGACAGCTGAAGTGTAGTGCTAAAACAATCTCATTTATTTGTTAGTCCACTCCTCAAGGTTACCTGGTTTTCTTCCTGTGAAGTATTCCAACTTCTCTGGGCTAAGGCTTTCTACTGTTTTTGTCCCATCAGCACAGTCCTGCTTACTGTGAAATGTCAGTAGTGACAAGTAGTATCAGCTCCGCCACAGATCCTCGAGGAACCCCACCGGTTACCCTTTTATCCCATCTCCCTTAGCCAGACCCTCATGCAATTTCCAATTCCCATCTTCTCCAGTCGTTAGCTAATGTCACACACGTAACACTGCACTGCAGCTGGATTTTGTCTGAGATGACTCAACAGCAGTGGCCATCAGGGTGTATGGCATCGTTATCCTCAGTAAACACTTGCCCTTCACACTCACCGTCATTCTTCAGGCTGATATTTTTTTCCTCCTTTCCTTAAAAACTCGCAACTATAGCTGAGGTTCTCCATTCGTGGGGCACCACCCCCAGGCCAAACAGCTTCTTCCATTAGGTCTGCACGATTAACACCTCCAGGAGAGCGATGGCTTGGTGTCCCTAACTTGCACACCCCTCTTTTTCACTGCCACGTTGCTAAGTGATTTTTTCGCAGCGTGCCTCCCTCTCCACCCGCTGCCGTCTTCACTGGGAGCGAGCAGCAAGGTGCTTGGTGTACCCCTGTAATCATCTGGATCTCGACCACACAGTACTTCCACATTTATTATTTCCTCTTACTTTCACTGTTAAAAACTTGTGCAGTTATTTTAAACTCTCTGAAAGGTTGGCTGTGGGCATTTCTCAACTCTACTACTTGTTCTCATTTTTAGTAAGTCAAAAGAGCTTTTCTTGTTCAGCGGCCTTTTCTGTTTCTTGTTTTTCTGCGATTTCCTATTGTTCCTCTTGCAGTGCTGATTATCCTACAGCTGATTTCCTCTGGCTTCGGAGACGGAACTCTGATAATTTTAACGTGGTCCAATAGCAGGATTTTATGGTGGAGTCTGAAATACCTTAATCAAAACCGTGAGCTCCTCAGCGAAACAAACTTGTGGCTAGCTAGCCAGGATAAGGACTCATTTACTTTTGAAATTAAAAATTCCCGTTCACAGAGTCTTAGATCCTCAGTTCAAACTGAAATTAGGACCAGACTTCCTACGATGAGGATTTTTTCAGCTCAGATACGCGTCAAACTTCTCACAGAAGCCAACCGTAACGCAGAACGACTCTGTGGCGGCTCTATAGCTGTTGTGCCAGAAACCTCTTCAGCCCTCACAGCCGACAACAACAGGCCTACAGCTTCTTGCTCCTCTTGCTGGCCACGACTGCAAATTTTCTTCCCCTGACTCTGTGCCAGGGATACTTTATTCTACTTACAGAACCTACCTGGCTGTAAGAAGAAGATAGGTTAGTAAAGAGCTAAGAAGAGATTCTGCTGTCCACCTCTGCCCATCCTAGATCTCTTCCTAAAACAAGGAGAAAGTTGAGCTGCTGAAAACTTCTCAAAGCTTAGCTAACAGGGCCAATTCTGTAAAATTCAACTCTCCAGTTGTTCTGGGCTGGGATTTATTTGATGCACTAATTCAGAAAGCATGGAGCTAGGCAGCTCGGAAAGCACGTTGTCCCCAAAGCCTGGTCTTGCCTTTAAAGATGTGGATTATTTGTACCGAATGCCAGAAAGTCAGGCCACAGAATGAACACTCTCAGAGCCAGGTAAACCCCCCAGAATAGCTCTTGGGGTTGAGTATGCTGGAGAATACAACCGAAAACCATGGCCTAGGGAGTACAAGACTGAGGCAGGGAAGCCACAAAGGCCCATCAGCCTGCGGCCGGGACGGTGCTCATGGTGCTGCAGGCTTGAGGGCACAGCAGGGACGAACAACATGCTGAGCAGAAACTGGTATCTCATTATGGAACGTGGAAGAACAGGACGGAAGAGATTTAAATACTCATTTTGTTACATCAAGCGACCTCTGTATTGTGTTACAGGAGACAAAAGCGCACGAGACCCCACGGGTCTCAAAGCAAGCCCTGGTGAAGAGCCCGGTGCGCCCCCCGGCCCAGGCTGCCCGAAGCAGAAAAGAAGAAAGCCAAGGCACTACTGTTTTTCTGAATGGTGGTCTATTGGGAATGCTCAGAGGCTTCCCTTTGGCAGATTACCAGCTGTCCATAGCAAACTTTCTTCCTCTCCCAAATAATAATATTTTTGCAAGAGGTGATCTTAGTGAGTAGGAAATGACATGTTTATAATATTAAAAAAACCCAAAACCATACCAGCCCATCAGTCTTTGAAGCTTCCTGACAAACGTTTTTCCTGAACGTGGTACCCACTTCAGTTTCCTACCTGCGAAGCGTTGCGATCTCAGCATCTTGAATCCTTCTCAGCCTGGTAGAAACACTTCAAGCTGAAACGGGTGTTGAAGAAACCCGTGGCATCCTGAACAGGTCTCCATTCCTCTCTCCTTTTGCAACACTGGAGAATCTTCAGCATTTAGACTAGGGCTCTGGACCGAAACAAATCGAAGGGAAGGTTGTGGCAATTCTCAACCTCTGCGGAACCGAGGAAATCGGAGAAACCTGTCCTCACCACAACTGGGACAAACTGTTGCCTTCGGACAGGAACACCATAACCCACATCCAGAGCCTCAAGTCTCATTTTGTTAAATCACTTGGCAAGACTGAAAAAACATCGCAGTAAAGGATATCGTTCCTTTACAGCTCAGCCAGATCTTGAGGGGAGATGGTCTTCCTCACCCATCGACCTCTTCCCTTTCAGAAGGATGTCATGTCCTTCACTGCAGGGCAGTCACTTGTACCCTGACGGGAATACAAGGATTGCCTTTTGTCTTCCACCTCACACGCTGCCAGGCATTTAGATGATGCAGGTCACCCAGAAAAAGACTACGAATCGCATCTGAACTGGCTGATGGCCACTTTGTGATAGATATGAAACACCAGCATTGCCGGCAAGGCGACGAGATGTACACCTGGCAGAAAAGGCTTCGTTTCTCTAGCAGGTTATGGTTTGTTGGAGTCTCAGATCTGGTTACGGTCAGGTTGTGTAACTGACTCCCAATTCTACCTTTTACAATCTCACTGCTGTGCGAGATACTGCTAGAATGAGAGGCTTCACAAGATCTTTACCCAAACTTCCAACTGTTGAGGAAAGCCTCCATAACCCTGCCCCACTCCCACCACCGTTACACAAGCCATGCTTTCAAAGTTCTCTTCTCAACACAGGCAGGAATCGATGTAGCAGGCAGTTATGAAAACAGTGTGTACAGGCAGTAATCTTACGCTTACTAGGAGTCACAGGCTGCTCTTGGTTTGCTGCCTGAAGCCACCCGTGATGCGCGTTATGAAGCGACACCTCCGCTGGGTTCTGAACTCAGGGCTGCGGGAAGCAGGCAGGGAATGCAATCCAAGCTGCACCAAAGCAATCCACCCCATCACCATTTCTGTCCCTGGGGAAGCTGGAGGGCTTCAAAGCCACGCCACAGCACGCTTGGGAATGAAAGGCAGCCTGTAGGTGCACGCAGTGGACTGTCCGTAGGGTAGGAGTCAGCCAGGAGGCTACACCTGCCTGTACCAACCACAGTCAACGCAGGTTGGCTGACTGCACGTTCCTGAAGCGAGCCATCATGGCTAGTGAGCAGCTGAAGCTCCCCACGGCTCCTTCTGCAGCACCTTCTTTATACCACACCTTTGGGACTCTTGGCACCTGGCCCTCTGGAATGACAGTGCCTGTAAAGGAAGGCCTGCCTCTCCTTCCTTCCCAAACTAGGTTCTTTGGGAGCATGGATTTCTCTGCCACTCTGCTTAGGCCACAGAAAGCAAAAAGGGCTGAAATCTCAGGAAACCACAGCTCTAACTAGTACTTAGAGAAGCAGCAGCAGCAATTTCCATGCCCTACAACTGTTGTGCAGCTACCACACATTTCCTCAGGGTTTCCCTTTCCTCCCTGCTCCGTCCTTTCATCACATAAAGCAGGGAAAAGCAAGGTTGCCATTCTCAAAGTTCCACAGGGTGATGTAGAACCTGTGTTCCACTTAGGTTGCAGCAGTGCTGTTCCCCAGGGTGATGTCCTCTCCCCTTCTGAGCTGATGATGCTTCAACTCCTGCCCCATGAGGCAGGAAGAGACCAGTTGCTGCTTAACTGATAGCCAATTACTGCAGCAACTGATGCAAGTTCTCTCATTATCAGCCTCCACCCACTCTTGGCACGTGGCTTTTGTTCTGAGCAATCTGCCACTTGAGAAAATCCTGGGGGAAACAGATGCCTCCAGCAGTGAGCGCAGGAACACTGGTCCCTGCCAAGCTGGCAGCTCTGCAGCGCTCCACACATACCTGTTCTGAAGCATCAATAACGTATGGTTACTGAAAATGGGACCTTTTCAGACACACCTCACTGGAAATCCCACTGTATTTACAGTTTCAGAGTGTCTGTGATACGTAAACTGAGGCAGTCTTGGAGGAAGCAACAGAAAAGAATCATAGAATCATTTAGGTTAGAAAAGACTGCTAAGACCATCAAGTCCAACCGTTAACCCAGCACTGCCAAGCCCACAACTAAACTGTGTCTCTAAGCACCACATCTACATGTCTTCTAAATACCTCCAGGGATAGTGACTCCACCACATCCCTGGGCAACCCCTTCCAGTGCCTGACAGCCCTTTTGGTGAAGAAAATCACAGGAACATGGATTGGAGCGTACAAATGATGTATGAAAAGTTTAAACCAAAAATAGTTACTCAACAGAGATGCTCTGATTCTGAACAACATTTATGGTGGTGGTTTCTGGGTGGTGATTCTGTGGTTTGTTTTTTTTTTTAAAATGGTACAAAACACCAAAAAACAACACAGGAAGTTGAACTTCTTTTAAGAGAGACCCTTATAAAAGAGTTAAGTTTTTTTATACTTAAACACAAAGCAGCTTTCTACTTTTATATAATCAAGAAATGGAAAACAATTTTTATTAACATGTTTTACATTTACAATCTTTTATTAGCTAATCAACATCAACATGCAAAAATAAGCGCTAAATACAAACCTCTACAATATGGTTTTGTTTAAACTACAATGGTTTAATTCTTTCGAAAAGTCATAAGGATGTGTCCTGTAGTTGTTAAAATTGAACTATTAGTTTCAGTAATGAATACTATTTAGACCCTAAAATTATGTAATCATCCTGCAAGGCATCTTCAGAAACTTCGCCCAACACTTAAGAATACCAGCTCGTTTTCATGTGAGTACATTCTCAAAGCAAGAAATAAGGCAGTAGCACTAATGATTTCATATTGAACCCTATGCACATAACTAATAACTTCAGAAGGACTTTAACACTATGGTAGACTGGAAAAAGAACATTTAAACAAGCATTGGATTTTGCCTGAAATGTTCTCAGTTCCTCTTGATACTTATGCAACCTCCTCAGAATATCTGGGTTTGGAAAAAGACTTCGTACTCCTTCAAACCAGTCCCTAGTTGATCCTCCAGAGAAGCCAGTCTTGTGTCAAAGACACCCATTTCTTCCCGTGGAAATAAGTTAAATAATTCATGTTCAGGATTACTTCACAAGAGGATCATAAAGAAGGCAAAGAGGAGCTTAAAGGAGAACATATTGGTAGGACTGAAATATTTGATAACAAAAGGGTCCTGGACAGTTGTGAAAAAGAGGGAAGAAAAATGGATTGAATTTCAAATCTGTTGTCACTTTTCCCCCAGTGCAAGTGTCCATCTTTAAAGAAAGTTATCCTTTCGAGAAGAGTCCAATTTTTGACCTTATGTTACAAAACCTTAACAATCAAAATTTGTTTTTGTTTTAAATTCAAGTACAAACTTAAGTTATAAGCCTCTCTCCTTTTTTTTTTTTGTGTGTGTGTATTTTGTTTCAAGAGTGTTTATTGTTGCTCATTGATCTTTGGTCGCAAGAAACAAGAATGCCACCGACAGGTCTGATCCCCAAGGTGGCAGGTTTTGCTTCTTTGCCACACATTAAGGCCCCCCCCCGCACAGGGTATGCCAATATACACTGTGTCAAAATTCCAGCGGCACTTCATCATGTGTGTTATGGACCTACATGATGTAGACTTTCTCAGCTTGTGAGAAGTTGAAGACTTCTTTGGTTCTTGGGCAAATTACTTTGTCATCTTGACGAATAGAAAGCAGAGACTGAAAAAGAGTGAAATCAGAAGGTAATATTCACAACACCAATGCAAAGCATTATTTAACAGCTTAGTAAGTAGTTTTTTTTTTTTTTTAATTAAAAAATGATGTTCTAGCCTGAGGTCAAAATATCTTTGCCCACAGAAGTTACTTACACTACATGATCGTTCTCCAGAGGGAAAGATTTCCAATGCCATTTGATTTCATGTTATAAATCCATATATTCAGACACTACCTTCCTTAAAGACCCATTTCATCACATAAATACACAGTCTTTTAAAAATTACTGCAAGAAATGACTTCTGTTCATATGGAAGATATTTCTAGCTGTCTGACTGAGTTCATAAGCCTTTATTTTGATACAGAAGTGAACGTAACCACTGCTGCTTTAGGCTCCAGTAAGTCACCCATTTCGACACTTACATTGTATCCATAGACATATCCATTTGGTAACATCATAGGAGGATTATTTTCGTTCATTACATCCCCCGAAATCTTGCAGACTAGTCGGGAGTTGGCACAATGTGCCATAGGCAGAGGCTGAGCCAGCTTGTTCAGGGATTTGCTACACACAGGGCAGTCTGGATTTTTTGAGCTCCCGTCCTCTTTGTAACACTGTCTGTTTAACACGAAGTTAAGGAACAACCACCACAGAACGCACCAACAATTAATGACCTCCACTGGAAAACAGACAGTGCAAATGCAGCCCAGGCTACAGCTCGCGCAGGACCGCTTCACTCCGGTTTAACGCCTGCACGCAAGGATGAGGCGCTTGCTGTGCTCCAGGGAACAAGCGCGAGCGACATGCGTCTGGTACCCTCCGCAGGCGACATCTCCAACGCAGAACACCTCAGCAGCACCAGTCCTTCCCTGACACGCCAGAGCGCGTAGCAAATCCAACCGCGTTTCAAAGGATGGGGGATACATTTGAATTTTCACATTAAAAAAAGGGTAAATTTGTGAGTACTTTAAAAATGATGAATGCAAACACAGTGTAGATTTCGCCTTTAAAAACTTTGGTTTGGGGTTGGGTTTTTTTTGTTTGTTTGTTTTTTTAAATATTAAACCACACTGCTATTTACTATTATCTCCCCGTAATTTAGTAGGGAGACCAGTTCAACCTAAACAACTCACGAGCAAAACACACTCAAGCGTCACATTCCCTCTTAGAGCTCTCCAAAAAGCATCAGTGGAACGAAACAACCCGCAGCGCTTTTTCTGCGCTCGACAGTAGCATCTGCTGTAAAGGATACGGTGTTTTTATAGCCGAAAGGCCTGCCTGGAGTGTTATAGTGAAAACAGAATTGTTTCCCAGCTGATGTAGTCTGTAGTTATCATATCTAAACTGTTGGATCAGCATTCTCCATCGAGCAGGGTCCAAGAGATCCTGTTAAAAAACAATACAGCTGTAAGTTGTTTTCAATCTAATTGTCCCCGGAGGGGGAAAGAAGCCTGGGAGTGGTAAATTGTGCAAAACTCACTAGACTGAATCCATCACAAAATAACAGTACACATGCTGATGCATAGTGTGAATGCACTTGTCTAGAAAGCACCTTTTGACACTACTTTACTAGAAATATTGTTTAAATAAAGTACTACTTCAAACAGCTAGCATACCAGTATTCCATCTCCCTCCGCCATCTACTAAATGTTCTAATTAAAGCACGTAAACCCTGGTGAGGCTGTTTCTTTGCACTGAGTTTTCTACTTCTGAAGTGAGGTTAGTATTGTGGAATGTTTGCTCTGCAGCCTCTGAGCCATTAACACAGATTCATCACAGAATCACCATAACATTTGGATGGGAAGGGACCTTAAAGACCATCTAGTTCCAACCCCCCTGCCATGGGCAGGGACACCTTCCACTCGACCAGGTTGCTCAAAGCCTCATCCAACCTGGCCTTGAACACTTCCAGGGATGGGGCATCCACAGCTTCTCTGGGCAACCTGTTCCAGTGCCTTAACATCCCCTCTGTGAAGAACTTCTTCCTGATATCCTGATAGAACATCAGCAAGTCAGAAGTGTTTTTATACCTCACGGCAGGCTAATTCTCCCGAAATCCCTTCGTAACGCAGCGTTTACAGAACTTCGTAATGACATATTAACTTCAAGAGCTGGCACAACCCCCGGTTAGAGAAAGCTTAGGTAAGCTCTACATTTAAGGACAAAACTCTTTAATATATATTGTAATGCTGTGCATTACCAAAAAAAAGGAAAAAAAAAAGTAGGGATGGGTTTTTTTATGGAAGCAAGAACTAAACCCCCAGGTCAAGGATATATTGAACCCTAAAATAATGCTGTTAGAGAATCCTGCAAGAAGTGAAGATCGTTCAAAAACACACTCATGTTACACATACAGGCAAAGACCTAATCCTTTCTTCTGCTTGCACCCCTTCTGCTTTGTATCCATAACCTGCATTTTGGTCATGAGAAGTGCCTGTGTCTATTTATCTCAGAAATAAGTTCATATTATCAACTGCGCATGCTACACTGAGGCAACTAGAAGAAGCAAATTCTTAGTACACTGCTTATCTCATAAAATGGGCTTTTAAAGTAAAAACAGAGACTTGGTGACAGACAATACACTGAGTAGCAGCATCAAATTCAAAACTAGTCATGCCAAATTCCTAGGCAGTGATCTTGCCATAATGTGGATACTAGTCTTTCTGCTCTGTATCACCTCGGCCCACTCCGCCTCTCCTCAGTTCCCTGTTCATTTAAATCAAGACACTGGGGAAAGGAGAACTCTAGCATTACCTTTTCTTGTAGCCTGTGTCCTCGAACTCCCCCCACCCCAAGAAGATCAGAGTGGCCTGAGAACTCTTATACTAATGATTTAGTGGTACCACAATACTTTTTTAGTGTTCTAGGAATAAGTTTAGCATTATCATCATAAGTGCAGAATCATTTCTCCATCCCTTCTCTAACTAAAAACTGACTACTTGAACAGTGGTTAGAAGTTTACAACCAGTAAACCTCAACTGAGATTATCAAGTTGCCCCATCTCTATGAACACAGACAAAATGACTGTTGGATCGGAGACAGGTCCAATGTAATTTTAATAGCTCCCACTCAACTGGGAACATCTTTGGAGGAGGGAGGGAAGAGATGCAGCTCACAAGCCAGTCCTGGTGTGTTTTTCTGACAAGTGTTTAGAAAGTGGAATTACACAGAAGCTGAAAAAGGGCACAAACGTAAGGGATGGATTTTGAGAGATTCAAAAAAGCCACCAAGGATACCAAGATGAGAGAGAAAAGGAACAAGTCTTGCAGCAGAAATATTGGATCAACTGTGGGCCTATAGTTGAAGAAAAACAGTGCAAAAGAAAGAATAATTCACATGAGGAAGAGGCAGAAAGGTTCAGAGGCAATCTACAGGAAGGGACAGAATCCTGGACATAAGCAATATTTATCTTAACTTCTAAATGCTCCAAATCAACAAGCACAACTGAGGCAGAGAACCTACGCAGATGGGACAGAAGTAAATATGTTCATGTATCTTGCCTTCGCTAAAGCAAAAAGCACTGTTTCTGCCACCAGACTGCATGACTGTTTGCTCCACCACCTGCCCCACCGAAGGCCAGAACCTTCCCAAGTTCTAGGCTGAAGCTTTTGCTCTGACCTCAAGGCAATCCTCAAGAAGACTATGAGACAGAGCCTACAACAGATCCATAATAAAGACAAAGTACTACAAATGACTAAGAAAAGCCTGTGATTAAGGGACAAGGTGATGGGACACAAATGTAGCAGCTCACTGAATACCAGTTGGACTAATTCCAACCAGAGCTACCCAGGCATGTTCAAAGGATATCAAAGGAAAATAGCCTGTTTTGCCACAACATTAAATATGTTTTCCTTAAAGTCTTAACAGACAGGAAAACAAACTGGAGAAAGTTCTACTCATTACCTGCAGAAGATGCTGCTTCTTCCCTTGGATTAATGAAAATCGATTAGAGATGATATGATGTGACAAACTTTCTCGCATACTTAGAAGTAATTTCACTTAAAGGCATTTTAAGGAGCCATTTAGCACAGAACTCCCAGTGAACATGTTAAAGGTATCACCAAACAAGCATGCACTCTATGATTCTGTTTATCTAGCTAATTATTAGAGGACTCAAAACAACTCCCATAAACTAGAAATGTTTTAAGTCAGCTCCATAAAAGGTAGTAGGGAATTTGCTCCTACTGAATGGTTGTAAATGAAACAACGCTAACCTCTCTCCTTGCTCTCCCTCTTTGAAACATTCTACCCAAGCTGGCCTTTAATGGGAAACAGAGAACTTTTATTTCCTGTCTCTCTCTAAAACTAGGCGATAAGCTCTGCCTTACACCCAGCCTAATACATCTATCATTTATGTTCCTAACTCACATCGATGTAGAATCCAGAATACCAGGATCCTTCTAGGACTCCAGGATTCGCAAAGAAATTTACATGAAATCTGTGGGTTTGGTTGTTTTTTGTTTGTTTGTTTTGTTAAACTATTGATTTCATTATCAACTGTTTAAAAACAGTGTTTATACTGGCATTGCCACATATTAGCTCGTTACTTCACAGTATTCTTGTCTTGCTTTACCAGTTCAGCTCTTGCCTGCCTTCTGCCTCCAATGCCGAATATTAAAAAAAAGTTAATTAGAACACAGAACAAGCTCAAAATTTGTAGAAAGGGTAACTACCTACAAGTTTTGCTTGATTCAAATTTAGATGTAGATATTACTATTAGTATCTACATTAACTTCCATAATCCAATAAATGAACACTTCAGCATCAAAAATACTGCTTTCAGATCATTCAAATCCTCTTTCCTTTCTTCATCCCAACCACTGCAGAACAGCAATTTGGGAAGTAGAAGTGAGAACTGCTGTGTACTACGTGTAGTGTACCACGGCCACGGCCCAGTGGAACAAAACTACCTCTTTCTCCTTTGTACTTCCCCACCTCCTGTCTCTTGCTGTACATTTGCATATCACACTTCCAGTCCCACAGATGCTTAGTGCTGGGTTTGTGGTAAGCCGAGCTCTGTGTGAACCCGTCTGTTACTATTACAGTCCAGCTGCAACAACACAAATACTATCTGGATTAAAGTACAGGCAAGGAGCAGGTATTAAAATGGAGGATTATTATAAAGGTGGATTTTAGAAAGAAAAATTAGAACAACATTTGATCTTCAGGTTATCAATGCATTTTCCTGTAAGGAAAGAGGACTGTAACAGGTATTTCATTATTCTGCTGTACCACTGAATTTCAAACATAACGTTACCTTATAGGGGGAGATATGAGTGTCTGAAGGAAAGGCCAACATTCCCATCACTTGTCGGACCTCATCCAGCTGGCTTCCCTCAGCCTGACTGAAATGCTTTCTTGCATGTCTGAAATACAGAATTTATACCTTTGACAGCCTTGTTTCTAAATGAAATAAATTTACATAATTATGTAATAATTCAGAGAAAACCTCTAGATTTTGCTCTCAATACATGAACTCCAAAAGGTGATGCATTTAAGGGCTTGAAAAAACACAGCCTGCAAATGTGAATGCAAGAATGACTAAGAAGTAGCAATTTTACCCTGTAATTTCTTATAAACCAGAACTTCCTATTGTAGCATGAAGTCTTACCTCGTCTACATCCAGAATGACAGATCCATGATTATTAGAAGAAATGCCTCTGCTTGCACAAGCTCAATGTATCACACTTACTCCTTTGGCATACACCGGCGAGTGAGATTAATGCAGTCTGATAATCAGCTATTCCAAACCACTGAACATGAAGAGTGTTCTAATATCTGCCTTGTTGATACTGATGTTGGAGAGAATGTTTACTTTTGAATACACTAGTTTTATTTTTTAATAGGCTGGAAAGCAAGACCACTTTCTGCACAGACTACAATAAATTGCTGGGTGATGTAGTGGAAAACACCTTAAGAGCAAATTTTTTTTTGGCCAAGGCAGCTAAATTAAGTAGAATGTCAGTAAAAGTTTCTGTACTTTAATGCATACTTATTATGACAGACACAAGGCTGAAAATTTCGATATTTGAAAGGAGTGACAGAATTACCAGAAACGTATTTAAAGGAAAAAGAAAGTTTTAATATTTTTCAGGAAATTAATACTAAGAAACCTAAGATTTATCAGATTCTTAGGTTTAAAACCTCGTATGAAAGCCTCCTCTATCTAGTCTTCCCAGTATCATCAGTTTTCAAGACGGAGTTTAAGGGCACAGGAAAACCCTCCAGCCTTTAAACTGGGATGGTTAGTTCAGCATTCCTCCTAAAAGCTCCTCTTTTCAGTGGTACACAGATGCTGTGTAACAGACTGAGTACAGAATCCGCACTACACTGGATTTCTGGCATTGCCTAGGTGTAGAAAACTCTTCCCTATGCCGTATCTTCTCCACAGTTCGTTATTACGGGGAAGATACCAAGTCACCTCTGAAGCACTCTGGTGTTTGCTCTTTTTAAGTTTTAAGGAGTATTGTTAAACATGTATTTGAATTTACAAGTTACTTTTAGGAATATAGAGTATTTTCCTATTGCCCATTTCATGGGCTGAATTAAAAAAAAAAAACTAGGTAGGTATTTTTTTTCCTGTTGTGAGTTCCACTAAACTAGACTTAGGTCATCAATACCATGAGAACAGTCTCTCTTCAGTACTCATACTTCCTCTCCCACCCAAATCAGGAAGCAATGGAAGTCATGTAGGACAGACTGTTTCCACCCAACTTCCTATTTTGGGTGAGCAATTCAGGAATGTAAATATTGTTCCCCAGGTGATGACTGTTATGACAGCAGAAGTACAGAACCCATGGCCTGAGAGAAGAGACTAGGCAGTGTGGACATACTGGAAGCAAGCAGAAGCAAGCGCTAGTGTAGAGCCACAGGTGAAAGCGGTAGGTTAGGCAACGCAAAATACTCAGACCTACCAGCGAAGCTAAGTTACTGTGTGTGCACGCAGGAGGGAGAAGAGCAAAACAAGCAACATTAGAAGAGCTATCTATCGCTGTGCACTTGCATTCTATGACGTTAAAACAGACACACTGCTTCAGCTTGGCACCAGCCTCACTAGCATGATGGTCCTGCCCCCTGCCAGGCCTTGACAATTTGCTTTTGCCAACAGCATTTCAACAAGACATCCCCCTTACTTACAGGGAGACTCTGAGCTGCAACAGGCAAATGCCGACCAAACTTACTGCGTGTGTTCAAGAGCTAGAATTAACACTTTTTGTGTACGTATGTGCAGGAGTCCCAGAATGATTCTGTATGCTCTGTGGGGATAAAGTCCACCACCTTCTGTCTGAAAGGGCCATTCGTCCAGCCCACGCAGGTACAGCAGATATCTCGTACTTAACAAATCCAAGAACGAAGACTTGAGGATTTACAGTTTACTGCCTACTAAGGGTACATTAAGTTCAAGTACCAGCTACACAGTGCTTATGTGCATGTCTACGTATGCCTGAATGTAAAAATGGACATATTAACGGGCAGTAGCAACAACTGAAGACAAACATAAGGTGTTACCAAGAAAGGACTTGTTCCTTCTGCTCTTTCTGACTGATGCCTGAATGCCTTTATCACGGAGACCATTATGACTACTGGCAAAATTGATACTCCAAGTGCTCACAAGTTCTATTATATTTATACACCTGTTCAACTCCACCCCATTACAAAAAAGGAAAAAGTGTGTTCATTCACCCTTGTAGGAAAGAAGTTGACTAAAATAAATAGACCATGGCCACTTTCTCCTAAGTCTGCGCATCATCAACTATTTTTATTTACTCCTTTTGTCCTGTATATCCTAGGAACAAGAAGTGCACAGGGTGTTGTGTTAAGCTTTCAGTTAAGAACTCTGCATATCGCTAGCATCCCATAAGAGCAAAGCAGTAGAATACTGACAGACTTCCCAGAATGAAATTAGTGAGAGCTCCAAAAGTGTGAGATTAGCGTCATTCCTTGTTACTGTAACAGGTATGAGCTTTACAAAACAAACCTGAAGAGACTGTGGGAATTAAAGGCTAACGATACCAGGCAAAAAACTTTTGTGATGAGCTCAAGAGATTTACTCTTTGTATTCAAGAAACAGTTTTTGTACATTATTTCTTGAAACAGGCACTTTCAAGACCACTCTGGTAAGCTACCCGAGAGGAAGGTCTGTTTGTACTTGTATTCTAAAATGCTACAGAAATGCAAACCCTTACTAAATAAGATGTATAATTTTAAAGCTCACATCAATTTTACCCTAAAAGCAATATGTCACTTTAGAGGTTCTCAGCAGGCAGTAAGCAAAGCTTTCAAACTTATTTAAACACCAGCTGTGTTGCAACAAAATGTCAGTTCTCCGAGTTCCACTCATACAGGAAACTACTCGGTAAACAGCCTCTTTCTCTGCTTTCTAATGGATGCCTGACCTATTTATTGCACCACGGACACAATACTGAAAGAATCCTGCTGCAGGCACTTAACAGAAGCAAGCTAATAAAAACACAAACTGCAAGGGTTTGCTACAAGCAACGAGAATTATGCTATACCTTCCTGAAATATATTCCCTTATCCATCACACATTTATTTTGAAGCAAAGTAGAACGAAATGGTGAGAACTAACATTTTTAAGCCACATGATTTAAGGAAAGCATTGAGATGTTGAACCCTGTACAAACTTATCAAAACTCACTGAGTTTAAAAAGGAGTGAATTAAGACATAGAAGGATTTCCGTAACTCTTTCCATCTTACAGGAAGTTATGAAGTTAAAGCAGCGTTGTTGTGACTGGCAAGTTATAATTGCCAAGTATAAAATACATGTCAACCCTGGATTTTAGTCCTAACAACATTCAACATGGATGCCTGTTTGCAACACAGACATGAGCTGTAATGTTTTAAACCTCGGAAGCTATGACAGTACAAGTTATTCCATGTCAAAAGTGCTGGATCCTCTTGAGGGCTGACAACTTGCAAATTTTACCAGTTCTGATGTGGAAAAGGGATCAGAGGGAACCAAGTATCTAGTAACAACAATAAAATATAGAATGACCTTATCCAATTTGTCCCAGTTCTCAGCCTACCTCCTTATTTCAGCTCTATGCCTGCCCTCTGGTTTCCAAGCTACATAAGGAAGCCGGAGCTCAGAGAAACCAGTTTTTAGAGCACGGACTACTCATTGTTAAGATGCATGACTGCATGTCTGGCAAAGAAGCAAACTTAGAGAATAAAGCTGAAGGCACAAAGGCACAGTATTCATTGGATATAAAGAACACCATGGGCTTCAGAAGACAGATAATGTAGGTGGAGTATCTTTCATCCATTTCATAAATACTAAGGAATCGTCAGGTACTTGAGAATGCTATCAAAGGGTAAGTGCACAGATCTAAAAACGAGCACGTAGGGGTGCTAAATAATTTAATTATTAAGTTAGCTGGAGTTTATCAGATTACACATTTGCATGGGCTGGGATCAAAACAATGATGATTTAGGTTTAAGTAGGGTTATGTAGGAATGATATGAGTTAGTTCAAAGCAAGCAACACATCTGAATGAAATTAGAAATAACTGGAAATAACACTAAAACCCTAGGTGAGCAATTTTGGGGGTACTGTTAGTAACAGACTGGCACCTTCACTTACCTTCATTACCTTTTCCTTTATCCTTGTTTTTAAAGAACAAAGTCCTTCTCACCAATTCTATTCAAGAAAAGTTATGTGATGTGGTTTGCCCTGCAGAAGACTTTCTGTACCTACAGCTTGGGAATGCACAGGAATGTTTTCAGCCTGTGCTTATATTATGATACTTTATATGTTTTCTCTAGCTCTGTTCTCCTCTGACCAAAAAAGCAGCTTTGCCACAAAAACAAGCCTCCTGCTGGTTTCAATTTCTGGAGTACCCTGTATGGCTTTAAAGGCAGTAAGACTTGCAACTTCCTTAACATAAAACTTGTCAGAAATGTTAAATGGCAGTGTTATCACTGAAAGGTATCTGCAAAGCTTCAAGTCTGGCCATAAAACCTGCCATCTCTCCCTAGGTCTAAGTATTCTTACAAAACAGAACCTGCCTTGAAGTTCCTCTCTCCCTTGTCCATGTGCAAGCTCCAGTAGCTCTGCCACCTGCATCACAGTTGTGGTGCTGGCAAGATGACTGCTTATCAGAATGATCAACATATTTTATAGTACTAGTATCAAAATTTCATTCATTTCAGCAAAACTGGTTTCCTGAACGTTATTCCAACACTTTATATCAACCACTACCATAAAAGCACAGATTGCTTCGTGTGCTGAAATTGTACATATTGCCAGGTAAGACTGTCTTGTAGTTCAAGCCAGGCAGTTACACTTCCTTCCCAAAGCAGTCCCCACTGAACTAGTTCAGAAGAGGTAAAAAAGGATACTGAGTTGGTTTCCTCATCTGGCGCCCAGGGAGCCGAGTGTGGGTAACAATCTAGCTTGCTATTCTCACTGGCATGACACTACAGAACCCCAAATTACCCATTCAATACAGAAGGCGAAACTGGCCTAAAGCATAACTTGCAGAACAAGAATGAAAACAGAAGAGAATTCAGTCAAAATTGAAGCATTAAGATTTAGATGAGTGTTTCATTAACCTTTTAGCATATTGTGTGATTAACACTGCAGTGAGTTTCTGTGAGAAGCTAGCTGTACTTCTTGAAATGAGTTAAGAGTAAATATGTTCATTACACTGTATGCCACCACAAAATACAATTGTTTTCTAAACCAGAATTATTTCAAACACCTTGATTGTGAAGAGTAAGAAGATGAAGTGTTCCAGTAACAACACTAAGGGCTTTTTTTAGTAGGTTAATCTGTGGAATGACAACTTGACTTTAAAAAAAAAAAAATGTTCAACCCCAGTTTAAATCCAGAGAGTGATCCCAACACTAGCAAGATGCTTTTCAGCAGTGGGGCTTCTGGGTGTTGCAAGAACAGTCACGTTTCTAATGAAGCACAATACCATCTTGTTAAGAAAACTGTTTGGCAAGCATCCTCATTGCATACCTCACGGCATCCAGTCTCTTGTTCTGTCGAATCAGCTCAATGAACTCCTGAATCCTTAGGCTGAACTCCAGACAGCTCTGGGATTAAAGACAAGACAGGGTCTTAGATGGTGCCCAAACTGCACTGCACAGTATTTAAGGACTACAGGTGCACAATAAAAGTGTGTTAATAACATGCAACCTTGCTGGCTTGCTTTTAGGCATTCATATAAAAAAAAGTCAAAATGCTGACTTTATGGACATCAGCACAGAAATCCCTAAAAACAAGTAAAAACCTCCTCTTCTTGCCTCCTTCAAAAAAAATACTTTTTACAAAAAAGTATTTAGCAGGGATGAAATTTTTCCTAGTGACCAAGCATCATTACCTGAGATGCAAGTGAGAGTAACAGGTGGTTCCTTTGTACTTGCTCACATTTTGAAGTAGTAGATTCAACAGACTCTTGGGGCTATGCAAAAAAGAGACCTCTTGACACGAGAGGTCTACCCAAAAGACTGCAGGGACTATACAAATCTTTGAACACTACTTAGAAAGTGCCCAATATTAACAAAAACCCGCACAGAGTTTAAGCTGCTGCAATCCTCTTGCTCCTTTCTGTCAAACTTCTATCACGCTGCTCTTGTCAAGCATCTAAAAGCCATGCTGGAAACAAGTCTCAAACAAACAAACAAAAAAACCAAATAGCATTTACTGGTGTTTGGAAAGAGGTAAAATGTGAAGCCTAATGAAGTTGACTGTGTCCCTTTAAATCAAATTCCATTACCAGTTCACAAAAATATATAAACCCAACTTTGAACATGTGGAATTAAAAATAATCTCCACCCATAAAAGAACTAGTCACTATGCTTCTTCACAGGGACACAGTCAACTGTATTATTACTTTAAGAAAACAGTGAAAACCCCAAGTCCTCCGAATCTTGAGAGGAATTGTATTCCTTGGGTTACCCTGCTCCATTTGGCTAATAGTTTTTTCTTCCTCCATGCTTCTAATGAATAGCTGCATTTGTTTATTGTCCACACCAGCACAGAAATATCAAAATTCCTCAGTGACTTCAGTAGGAATGTGAGCAACTCCAAATCTGTATCAGTTAACTGCCTGGGGTGACTAATTCACACATTATAACAGTTGCTTATTTTATCATTTCAAATCGAAGCCATTTTAACATAAAAATAATGCATTCTGTCCTATGTTAAAATATACTTTAAGTAACAGAAAATAATTATTTTCCAACTATGCATTTTTGTGTACTCAAGCCCAGGTTTAGCAGAGAATAAAGTTTCTTCTCTGTTTGAAATTTTAAAATAGGACTATTTTAAAACACCTTGTTATTCAAATCTACACAAAACCGTCACTTAGAATTTTAGCTTAGATCCTTTCTACTAAAAAAAAAAAAAAAAAACCCTGATCAAGCTTTTCAGTTGTTAATGATACTAAATCATAGGGCTTCGCATTTCATCACCGGATTTCAACAGCAAAAACCCCACATCCCAAAACAATCTTCAGTTAGTTCCGGTCTTATGAACCTTCAAGTAAGCTGCCAGCCAACAGCTGTAAGGGTTTTGCAGACAAGTAAGGAGAAGATTTCAACCAAATAACAAGTTATAGAACAAGAGGAAATGGTTTAATGTTGTGCCGAGGGAAGTCTAGATGGGATATTAGGATGAATTTCTTTACTGAAAAAGTCATTTAGCATTGGAACATGTTGGCCAGGGCAGTGGTATGGTCCCCTGCCCTGAAGGTTTTTAGAAGTCGTGTAGATGCGGTGCTTAGGGACATTGTTTAGTGGGGGACTTGTCAGCGTTAGGTTAATGATTGGACTAGATGATCTTGCAGGTCTTTTCCAATCTAGACAATTCTATTCTATGATTCTAAGAGAGTCCTAGGCAATCACATGATGCACAGATTTCAACATCGTGTACCTCCAAACAGTTCTGCAGCAGCTATTCACCTCACATCCATCAAGGCTGTAGGACTACGTGTTTTCCCAGGCCAATACACCGTTCAATTTTTAGATTAGGCTTGCGTTAAGGTGGTGGCTGGGATTTCAGAACATTAACACTGATGAGTAGCTAAGCAACCAGAAATAGAAATGTTCCTTTGCGTTTCAAAAAGAAGCACAGTGATTTCTCTTCTTACAATTCTTGATCTCACAGTGTTAGCTTGGTTCAGAGGGTTTTTTTGTTTCTTTTCTAAAAGATTTATTTTTAAAAATAACAAAAGAGAGCAGGGCTTGCAGAAATAGATTTTTGTTGGTGTTGTCTTCCAAAGAGAGGGATGGGGAAGTTTTTTCCATATTGTTTGTTGAAGATTAGTGATGAAGTAAGATGTTTCAGATTTTGGTTTTTATATTACTTGACATATTACAAGTACACAAGGGGGATTTTTTAGCAGTATAATTATGCAGCAGTATTTACATACCAATTCTGGTTTTCCTTTAACCGTTTCCATAACAAGTTCATCATTTTCTTTAGAGTAATCACTGGCCGCTTTACTTGTGCATCCCATCTTCGGTTCATTCTCATTTTGGCGCTCCTGAGTGACAGAGAACGTCACTCTTTGCTTATCATTAAGTGCACTCAAACATTTTCGGTTAAAGAAAGCACTTAGTTTAAAAAATAAGACACAAACATCTTTGAGGGAGGCAGGGATTTTGGTTAATATCAGTTAAAAACAGATTTCTGCAAGCCCTATAAAAGACCATGGCATGTTTTGAAATGCAGAATTTAAGAGAAAGGGAAATGCAAAACAACTGCATAGGAACAAGGGTACAGCATGTCCAGGTCATGGCATTCGATGGCTAGACAAAGACTTGCTGTGTTTACTATTTGAGAAGACTCAGGTTTTATTTAAAAAACACAACCTCATTTCAACAGAAGTTTCTCACAGAAAGTTAGTTCTTCGCTCGTTTTATTTTCCTACATACAACACTTAAAAATACTAAGACAAACAATGTGTATTAGACTTCACTCGGTGTTAAGACTGAGGGCACAAACTTACCAGTTAATCTCACTCTTAAAATTTATCTTGATATATAACCTGTGTTACATCCTCAGCAGAGTGCAACAAGATATAAATGTAAGTTCACATGCATCAAGACTCCACATGCTTCTGCATTTCAATGCTTGCAAGTCACATTAAAACCAGATGAATATTATTATTTTATTGGAGTGTAATTTGTTGAGACAACACTTGGATTCAATAAGATGACTGGTCACTCCGTCTCAGGTTTGGCATTTCTGTGAGCTAATTTAGCTCCAACTACCTACACCTTCTAGGTGTTTTGTACTTACTGTCCTCACTTTTATGCAAGGCCTCATTCAAGACCTATAATTTAAACCAAATCGACCACATCAAATACCCAAGTACTTTAGAAAACGACTGAAGGAAAACATGAATGTGTTACATTTTCATACCTTCATTTTTCTGAGCCTGGATTTGTTATCATGACACCAAGCCAAGCAAGTCATGGTCTCTTGTCTTTCCAATGACTCTTCCACTTCTTTAGCAGTCAAAAACATCTCAATGTTTACCAAGTCCTTCAAAAACAAAACAGAAAGCAGGTCTTGTTAATTGTACTGATACTTCACACAGCAATCCACTCTTCAACAGAGCTGGAATACAGAGATGCAAAAGACTGGTTTAGAGACCTCTGCTTTTTAGGATAGTACTTTTTATAAAACGACACTACAGTATATTTTCAAGGCTGCACTTCCATGAACGAAGGTATTCTGATAGCGAGATAGTGACAGTATTTTCCTGAGTCTACTTATACAGCAGAACTAGAGAAAAAGAAAGAGTAAAAGATTAAACCTAGGACCTTTGCACAGGAAGTGACCACACACCATGATCACTTCAGTGCAGTTCACACTTCCAGGAGTACTTAGTTTACTCAAAGCTAGGCCTACTACATCAACTGGACCATGACTATACCGTAACATTTGCCAAAGTGAGCAACAACTACATAACCTGGTCTAGTGGAAGGTGTCCCTGCCCATGGCAGGGGGGTTAGAACTAGATGGTCTTTAAGGTCCCTTCCAACCCAAACCATGCTGTGATTCTATGACAAAGAGGACAATCTAAATCTACTTTACTTCACAGATTTCACAGAGTGGAAGGGGATGGAAGTGACCTCTAGAGATCACCTAGTCCAACCTCCCTGGCAGAGCAGGATCACCCAGAGTAGATCACCCAGGAACAAGTCCAGGCAGCTTTTGAAAGTCTCCAGGGAAGAAGACTCCACCCCCTCTCTGGGCAGCCTGTTCAGTGCTGTCACCCTCACAGTGCAGAAGTGTTTCCTCATGTTCAAGCTGAACCTTCTGTTTTCCAGTTTATGGCCACTGTCCCCAGTCCTGTCACTGGACAACACTGAGAAGAGCCTGGCCCCATCCCCCTGACACCCACCCTTTAGATACTGATAAGCATTGATAAGATCCCCCCTCAGCCTCCTCTTCTCCAAGCTAAACAGACCCAGCTCTCTCAGCCTTTCTTCATATGGAAGGTGCTCCAGGCCCTTCATCATCTTCTTGGCCCTGTGCTGGACCCTCTCCAGCAGTTCCTTGTCCTCCTTGAGCTGAGGAGCCCAGAACTGGACACAGCACTCCAGGTGAGGCCTCACCAGCGCAGAGCAGACAGGGAGGATAACTTCCCTCAGCCTGCTGGCCACGCTCTTTTTAATGCATCCCAGGATGCCACTGGCCCTCTGGGCCGCGAGGGCATATTGTTGGCTCATGGTCATCCTGTTGTCCACTGGGACTCCAAAGTCCTTTTCCCCAGAGCTGCCCTCCAAGAGAACAGCCCCCAACCTGTACTGATCCATGGGGCTGTTCCTCCCCAGATGCAGTACTTTACATGTGCCATTACTGCATTCCAGTAGATTTCTCCTTGCCCAGCTCTCCAGCCTGTCCAGGTCACGCTGGATGGCAGCGCAGACATCTGGCGTGGCAGCCACCCCTCCCAGCTTTGGTATCATCAGCAACTTGCTGAGAGTACATTCTATCCCTTCGTCCAGGATACTATGCCTACTTTACCTTGCGATTGTACTATTGAGTTTTAAGAGTCCTACAGTGGTCTGAGGTTTCCAATATATTTTCATGGAATCACAGAATGGTTTGGGTTGGAAGGGACCTTAAAGACCATTAGTTCCAACCCCCCTGCCATGGGCAGGGACACCTTGCACTAGACCAGGTTGCTCAAAGCCACATCCAGCCTGGCCTTTCTCTCACTTTCTTAATGTGTAAGCTCCAGACCTTCAATTGCTTATACCTACAACATCCAACACTGAAAACCAAAGTTACTATATTAAGTGTGGCAATGGGTGGGCCACAAGCTTCCTTAAGTGCTTATCACAAGCAGATGTTTTGGAAAAAAAAAAAAGCAGAAATCAAGTATGAAATTTGCACAGGAATAAACTTGTCAATATACCTGTGCTATTCATAACTATCAGCAGTTTCACACATTCATATCACTCAAGGCAAACACTACTGAACATTGTTTCAGAACTAGTAGGGTATC
>NW_010243338.1:26576-32854 GCF_000690775.1 Eurypyga helias | reverse complement strand
TGCTGAAAACCAGACTTAGGTAAATTGTTCCCAAACAGTATGAATTGGATCCATTCTGAATTGGCACCACCAGAAGTTATTTTAGAGCTGCATAAATATTACATGCTGTGACAGTTCATGCTTTGCTGAAGAAAATACACTGTAGAAAACCATAATTCAATACACAAACAGAAATTCAGTACTGGAGTATTTGATTAATAAGCACTAATTTTGAACAAGTTCATTTTTATGTAGACTTCACAGCAAAACGATGAAAATCGTACAACTGAAACGCTGAGTATCACAAACACTAGACTAGCTCTAGTGAACAAAACCATCCTCAGAAATAGATGGTGTTTTCAGCTGTTAGAACAGCTGAAATTTACACCTTCCATGAGACAAAGCTAAAAACCAGAAGCAGTACCAGGCATATCATGTTCACATATTGCATTGCATAAGCCAATTTCTCCTTATTAATACAACTCTATTACTAATACTATTGGAAAAGTGTATCAGATCATGCCAGGTTTGTCAGAATGGTTATTTACAAAATGTCAACAGGCCATATGTATTTCTGAAGCCCAGCACAAGCTGCTGCTTTTACTAAAGCTCTCTTTCACAACTTGAATGTCAGTTTCAAAACAAAATATTAAGAATAGTTGACATGCAACTACATTTTATAGATTGTATGATCACAGCAACAAAACCATTATACCATCAAATGAACCAAGGACCTCACTCGGCTCTAGTGGTATCAAATCCAGGTAAGCCAGAGTGAGGACAGAGATAAAGCAAATAGAACAAAATTAGGATTGGGATTTCACTGACTCCTCCATCCCCTAAAGGATAAAACCTAATAATGTATTTTATCCATGTGCTGGCAAATGGTCTGAAAGCATGTCAACCTATTCCACCACAGGATTTCCCCCCACCCCCCTTGAGTTTTCCTACAAGAACATGAGAGCACTCTTTGTTTTTGGTAGTTTAAAGTTTTTCTGATGATATGCTCAAGTGGAAAGAAGTAGTGCATTACTCCCCTGGGCACAGTAAGGTGACCATATAAAAAAAAACTCTTGCCCATGTAACTCATCTGTACAAGTAATTTGACATATAACACATTCATCATCTTTCTTGTGTATTTTTTTCCATAAAGCTACCAAATGGAATGATGATTCAATTTGAGTTAAATAATAACATCTCCATGCATCTCCTCAAGCTTATTTGAGCTATGTGTCCTCTTAATGAACAGCATTTGCTTTTACACCAAATGAAACCAAACTTATTTCTTTTACATTAAAAAAAGGACTGGATATGCCAGGCAGAAACAAGCTACTGATTTAATCTTTTTTTTTAAATTTTTTTTTAATAGTTTAAGCTTCATCATAAAAAAAAAAAAGCCCAAGGGCAGCATTTGTGTTAAGTCAATGAGTTGGTGAGAGAATCCCAACTACATGCATTTACCAATCAGGTGTTGGAATAGCAACCATCAAATGTGAACAAAAAGACTGAAGTTGCTGCTGAGGCAGACAAAACTCAAAAAGAATTCTTACATGCTTTTAGAAAACTTAAAATAAAAAAAAGGATTTATTTGGTACAGAAATGCTAATTAGATTCACAGTTGCCAAAAGAAGTCAAAGCTTGGCAACCATCTATTAAATAGACAGGCTGTATCCAGAACACAGAGGAGAACTTTTTTAATTATAAGTGTTTCTTTCAGAACTAACAATCACATTTGAATTGCACCAATAAATGGGGTTTTCTTCTCTGTTGACTAGATAGAAAGTTAGGAAAGAATATAAAAAGGCATTAAGAAATCCATTTGTAGGTACAAAAATAGCTTTTGCATTTTATAAAGCGAAGTTAATCATGCAGACTGATAGAAAAAAGAGACACAATTAGGCAATAAACCTTTAAAGACACCTCTACATGCGTTCATGTCACCCAATTTCTAAAAGATTCTGATCATGCTTTCCTATCTTCCTTTTTTGGTGGTGCCTACTCTTGTTGCTTCTCCATACTGTATTTCATTAGCTAGGACTAAGGAAATAGAAGAAAGGAGTACCAGAGGATTATTCGGCTTTATCAAAAAACACACAGCTCTTCTACAGAGGCCAGTACTAGAATACTACTTGTTTGCCACCTCTTGTATGGATGGGAACCAGTTAACAGCATTAGCAGTTGTACATCACATCTCATGTTCCAGTCAGAAAAATTGTCATTAAGGTCCCAATCCTGAAGAGTTTTCTGAAGGCATTCTGGAATTCAGAGCTGCTTAGGCTGCAGCCCATAGAGAAAAATTGTACGTCTGCATTCCTGAAATGGCACTAAGATTTAATATGTTGTTACAAAGAGCCTCTCTGATATAATTTGTTTACATATAAACTTGAGTGAATGTAAACACGCAATTTTAGAGAAATATTGCTACCAGTTTTGCAGGTGGAGAAAAAGCTGAAGCAAGAAATCTACTGCCGCACACTCCCCCTCTAACTGACACAGCATTCAGCACCATGGCAAATGTTTTCTGACTTGTACATAAATTAAAAAGCAATTCTGAAGTCTTTAATTACCATCTTTTGCAACACTGCAAAGTCTTTCTTCATGTCTCAATTTCACTTTTCACATCGTAAAAGGGACTGCAATACTTGGCTTCCACTAAGTACTGCAGAAGTAGGGGAGACCCCTGCACTGCACACAGATTATTTCAGTATCCTTATCAAACCATAACTCTTAGCACAGACTTCTCAACCTCCCGTGCATCACTACTGATGAAGTGAAGGCAAACTACCTTGCCTTCACTTGGTCACAAATGCAGAATTCCTGACTGTGGGTAGGAAGACTGATTAACATCAAATTTACATTTAGTTAGGCTTTTACAACTGGACTGAAATATAGTTTCAAACGGCTCAAGAACTCCTCCGTCCACAAGTATCACTGACCATTAACCAAATGCTAAAGAGGGGAATCACAGTATAAGCCACCTTCCTCCTAATACAAGCAAGGAAGTACTACCTAGGTTTTCCTATTTCTGCCTAAAACTATTGCCCTAAAATGAACTAACCTTCCCTTCTATTCAAGTCACCAACCAGGTATCAGAAGGGTAACTACTTCAGCACTGGATGAACTTCACCATAAAGGACTATGTAATTCCATTGCAACGGTGCAAACTTAAGAGGAAAACATTTAGTATTAGAGAAATCTTCACGTGAAAGCTGAAGACACTCAAGTGAAATTAGATTTATTTAAACAAAGAATACATCTATCCATCACCCTGAGCTCTGTCTGATTTACGTATATATAGCTTTTAAAATATCATTGCTTCTTTTTAAGCTGCAAGTGCCTCCAGGGAGGGAGGTTACCAACCCTATGATTCTGCACATAACTCCAATTATTAAGGCATAAAATACTAAGAAGAATGAAGATTTCTTTAAGATGATTATTACTACATATATACTCCTGGCCAACATAAAAGCTGTATCTCTGCATGGCATTTCCATTTGCCAAGATGGGTTCTTAGTAAGAACTTCACAAGCATGTATACACACATCCCTCCTTTGAGCAGCTTTTGGACTCTCTGGTCAGTGTGAGCAGGAGTTGGCATAGGCCAAATTCTCAAGAGGTTCTCACTCTTGGCCACGTTTCTCTCCCTAGCAGTGTCCTGTTTTCAGGAGACTCCAGCACCTGCCCTTAACTGGAGGGAAAGGTGCAGCAAACACTAGTTCTTTAGATGCGCTGAAAAGATCTGCTGCAGGTTTTCTTCACAGAGGGGGGAATTCAGAATAAAGCTTACATCAGCTATGGGACAAACCTGCAGCAAGCTAGGATCCACGAATTCTAGAAGTCACGGAATAACTGCTTTGTAATATAAAGTAATCACTACGCTAAACATTAGTTTCAGGCATCAAAACAAAGATTAAAATGAAAATGGGCGCAGAATTTCATGAATTCACAGGGTGGTGCTACAGAAAGGAAGAAAGTGGTTCACAAAAACACAGTGAAGGTTGCATGAAGTATACCTGTGAAATAATGAAAAGGTGCATACAAGGGCAGCAAGGTAATTTGTTTCTAACTGGTGGATATTTTAGCCTCACATGAATTTGAATTTAAACACATGTATGTCTATTACAAAGTCATGAACCAAGTAAGAATCTGGCAACCATATACTGAAGTGGGGACTACCTTTAATTTAAGCGGTAAGTCTGTACTTTAAAGATCCTGAACAGTTAAAGAGAATTCAGTAGTGAATTGGAAATAAACAGTAGTAGTTCCACATATTTACAGAGATTAAGTAAATACAAAATAGCAGAGTCTTGCTAAAAGTGATGAATGCCTATGAAACTTGTTTGTCTTTCTTCTTTGGTAGGAGTTCTGCAACTACTGATAATATGCTCAAGTATTTGCACAGAATTCCTTTATTCTGAAAGACCTCAAGCAAACTTTATTTACTACAAACCAACCTCAACCCAGTAGTCAAAGTAAGATATCAAAGTTCATCAACAGTAACTCCTCTGAAGAGTTTTGTTTTAGGCACCTACCAGAAGTGACCTCCTCAAACACAGCATTTAAGAGTGTTGCTGGGATGCCTTTAGAAAGCTCTGACTCTCTATTTAGACATCAGCACATATGTAGAAGCCTTCATCCAACTTTGGTTTTTTTTTTAAAAAAGTGAAACATTTACATTGCAACTATAGCTCAAGCAAATTAAAATTTTCTGCTTCAATTACAATAATTCATTAGTTTCACACTCACAGCTACAAAGACAGCAATAGGTAGATTAGTATGCGAGGTAGTTTGTTTCACAGCAGGCAAAAATTTGAACCTTACTACAAATCCTTTTTTTAAAGGGTCAGTAATGATTTCTCCTAAGACAGTGTTTTGATTAGTCCCTTCCCAAACAGAAAACCCAAACTCTTCCATATACACTTTAAGATCTAGATGCATGGCTCTAAATTCACCAAGAAAACTGCTCATATATTTCAGCACCAGATACAGCAAAATTGTGACTTTGCTTTTCATTTTATGTAAAAAAAAAAGGTTTCAAACCAACAAACAATTGCATAATTTCTCTAGTCGCAATACAGTTTTTGCTTAAAAGTTCTGCAGTGTTCATGTGAGGAGTTTAATTTACATAACATTTTAAGATTTGGAGCAATCAGGTCAACAGTCATTCCTCTCCATCAGTCTCCACTCCAAACATGAGCTGAAGTACTTTCATTTTATGACATCTCCAGCCACAAGTCTGGAGAACTGTCAGAAGGAATGCATGATAACATCCCTCAGAGGCACATGAACATTTATGTATTAAAATAACATCCAGAATATTTCACACATGAAATGTGAATCTTCAACAAGGCTCAAAACCAAACAGAAACAAGTACTAAACGAAGCAATACTTGATATTTGCAAATCCCCCATGAGCTATCCTCAAAACAAGATGATTCATCCAGAAAGAAATGTTAGGCTTACAAGAAGATTAAAAAAAAAAAAAAAAGGATTTAATTCGGGGGGGGAAAGGTAGTATTTTGTAGAGAAGAAAGCTTCCTTGGTCGGAAAAAAAACCCAACAGTCAAAATTGTCTATTTATTGTATAAAATAGGTGATTCATAATATCATGCTATTTATGTATTTTATAAACAAGCAAATAGTTTATTTTTAATTGCTTACTAGCATCAATACGAAATTGAAAACGGGCCAGTGTGCCTCAAGCTATCAGTGCCTTGTTGCCAAGACCATGTACCAGTGACAGTTTTAATAAGATTGACTATCTGCACATATTACATGCATAAGAGCACTACCTGCACATTAAAGTGCATTGGCAAAGCCTTTTAGCATTCAGTAGCTTAAGCTACTTGTATATGAAATACAATGAACACTCACTTAGACCCCTCTAAAACAACAACTTTAAGAAAAGCTGCGTTAAGTTTTCAATGACTACTCAAGTACTGAACTACACACCCTCAACTTGCAACTTAACCTTCAGTATGACAGGACGTAGCTGCAGAACTGAACTAGAAAGGCATTAAGGAAGAGTTACGAACAAAAAGGTCAAATTAGTCTTCAGTATTAATAAATTAGTTTGTTGAAGTTTCCTCTGATGAATACAGAGCAAGTCCAGGGACCATCTAGATGCCATGATTATCGTTACACAACTCGGGAAGAAGGCAGATGCAAGGAGCTACCGGGTAGACCCAGAACCATCTGGGGAAGGAGGAGGTTAGCATACTTCTGCAGCGGGGAAACTGTGCAAAACACATCAGTTGGCAGGAGCAGGAGGACTAGAACAAACCACACTAACACTGCCT
>NW_010243338.1:0-26545 GCF_000690775.1 Eurypyga helias | reverse complement strand
AAGAGTGAGGTGCAGGAGAAAAGTGGGACAAGGTGATAGGTTTTGATGGCAGTAACACAGAGACATCAACCTGGCAGTCAATTCCTCTGCTCCTATACAAGGGGAAGAATAAAGGGCTGCTGGTTACATGAAAGATCCTTCAGAGAGAATACAGGGTATATAGAAACTGCATTGAGATTGAAGGGAAACACAAATTCCTAAGAAAACAATGTCACAGGTGGCGACTGTACAGTAACATCACAGTTACAATCACAGTTACAGAAGGTCAGTTATAATGAGGCACAGACTAACATTAAGAGGCCTCCTCACTCTCTGCTCATAAAACAGTGTTGTCTGAAGTTCATTAAGCTACTGTTAAGTGCTATAATGCTACACACATTAAGAGGATAACAGAGAAAATAAACAAGAGTAATTGACAGAGTGTCCCACTCAAAAGCCAGCTGCAGAGTTAGCTGTTAGAAACAAGCACAGCCAGCCAAACCACAGATTCATCAACAGAAGAGCCAGGAAAGTTTTTGTCTACAAAGTAAACACAGTATCCCACAGTGTACAGTCCAGCTTTCACAGGAGAGCATCTCCCATGACCTCTGCACAGCACAGACCTTCTAATTCTACCTGCTTATTCTTGGAAGATCCAAGTAACTTGTATTGGCTGATTATCTGTCGGAAGATTGTCTTTAACATTAGGAGATGCTGGTACTTCTGTTGGAATTTGGTTCTAGTGATTAAATAATGTTCTAACCTGGTGTTTGATTTCAAACTTGCATTCTTCTGGCTTCTGACTCCTCCCTATGCCTTTCTGATTATGAGGTTCCTCGGTATATGATTTTAGCTCTCATACCTAGCAAAACTGCCCATCCCTTCACATTTTCCACTCATCTCCCTCCAAATTTTTTTGACAGCTTTCCTAAGGTGTGGTCACCAATATGATACATATTCTGGCACCAAGTACTCCAGAGCCAGATAAGGAGAAATGTTTCATCCCCCTACCTTTGCTCACTCACAGAAGGTACTGTGGTTGACCCTCATGGTTGCAGCTAGCACTGAGGTTGGTTATTAGCAAGTTGTTGTCCTGATGCTGATGCACCCTCTGCTCCTGCCTCAGCAATTTCTGTAGCTCAGCAAACAGCTGCACCTTATCCACCAGTACACTGTACCATGATAAGCACAGGAATACACAGCTATGCTAGAGTAATGCGACAAAGCCTCCAGAGCTTAAGATGCATCACTGGGTAAGGAAGAATATATCCTCTGGTCATAGCTTTACCTTGGCCATTTTTCTGTTGTAGCCTCTTCCAGTAAAGGAAAGACAACTAATCCTTTGCCTGTTGAGTGTGAGCCCTGCAACTTCTGTCCATGCAGGATCCCTCTGTATTAGCAGCTACACACATTCACAGAAAGTGAACTCCTGTTAGGTGGTACAGTAATAACCAGAAGCCTTAAATGCGAAGTAACATTTACACTTTGAAGGACTGCCTGGCAGGAAGAACGTACAATAAGAAAAAATCTTAGAGGCATAACTTGAAACCAAACTTCTTCTATATCTAGGCAATCTACAGGTGATTACACTATTCTTCCTTTAGATAGATTCTTGAATTGAAATTTTTTCTTGAATCACTAGCCTTCCAGACTAAGCACTTCACAATAAATTAGTTCTATTATGATAGACTACAGGTAACCCATTTTGCCTAAAAAGACTGGAAAAAATTAGACATTCAACATCACAGCACACTTCACACTGTTGGCTTTTGAAGTGTCAAATGATTTGCAATGAGAAAGTTTGTTATTCTGCAACCATCTTGACTATTTCACATTTACATAATTCTAATTCCAACGATGCTCGAGACAAACTGCAGATCTAAGGCTGTTCAGGAATTACAGCACTTTGAAATTGAGATGAACACACCCAGACATTCATTATACCAATCAAGTGAAAGTTGCCATGCCTACAGCTGCGAACAGCCAAAACACGTTGAAAGGAGTTTCGGAGTTGCTCGTCTGTAGCCTAGTACTATAAGGTAACTCAAAATAGCACAAGTTAACATCCTGGCACCTCTAAGTCAGTCACGCCAGTTTAGGAGCTCCTCCACATGCAGCTTTCTCAGATGTCTCTAGTGTGGGAACAGCAATTCAGAGGAGAGGGACACAAATAGCTCCAGACAAAAGACACCTTTTGCCATCTGGCCCACACTCAGTCAGCTCGTCTACGTTGTGCACGACAGTGAAGCAAAGAATACATTCCAGCATTAAGCTGAATAATATTTACCTATTTAAAATGGAAGTGTTATGAACATAGAATTGTTTTGATGAATTAGTTTTGTACATATTTGTGTGTTTGCCTACAAGCCATTCTTCGACTACGTGTCTCAACAAGGAAGACTCCCAAGGATACACTGCTATAATTGTTGAGAAGTATTTATTCAGCTTTTACCTTGAAGATCATACTGCTTCATTTACTCAAGTTTTCTCTAAACATCCATATGAATTTCTTACTGAAGCCATCACATATTACTGACATCCAATTGTATTACACAGCTTGTTTGTTACGACTATTTCAGATCTAAATCTAGATTTAAGTTTCCCCTCAGATTTTTCTAAGTTCCCTAGGTATTTTTAGTTTCACTCTAGACTTGAGTTTTCACTCCTGATTCACTTAGCCATGTAAGTTAAATCCGAACTGCCATTTCAGGCTTTTTGGGGAGCCAACTGGTAGAACACAGCCGTATCAAACAAAGCACATGCTTATTTTTTCCATGCATATATACTATTATTCAGTCTGCTATGGTAACAGTCTATTAATTCACAAAGTGGCATGCAGCTCCAGCAGTGCTAAAACACTCAGTGGGGCACAGACCGATCTCCAGAAACACAGCACTCTTACCTACACGTTCCTCTGCCTGCAGCTGTGGGCATTCACTGACCCGCCTTTCTCCTGCACATCCCTCAGGGCAAGAGCACCAGCTACACAAGCTCAGGACACTTTCAGCCCAGTGGGACGGGCAAAGACAATCAGCTTCTTAAATATGGAACTTTCCTTAAAAATCCAAGCAGCTCTGGGGAAAATACCGTATGTTCTCCTCTGTCAACAACCAGGAAGAGGAACCTAAGCAAACCTAAGCTGATCCCATTTTGATCGGAATAGTACAAGTCTTGGTGCGCGGTTTTTCATTCAGCTTGAGTTAAGACTTAATAGTGTTCCTGTCTGCGATGTTCAAACATGCAGGTCATTTTCCATCTCCCATTTTTTGAGAGTCATGAAGTAGGAACTTCATTTAGGGAAAGGATGGCTTCAAAATGGTAGCTTCAGTAAGATTTTGCCCTGTAACATACAGAAATCATTCAGCAGATTTCTGCTAAGGTCTCAGCTGAAGGATCCATTTCACAATGCTGAGGAGCACTGCTTTAGAAAGCAAGGAAAGAACCCTTAACTTTGGGGTTGAAAAAGGGAACAATGATGTAGAATAGCATGAAGAAGCTATCAGATACTTGGTTAAAAGCCATGCAACTTGAAGAACTCAAGTTTCTCATAGATATTAAATAAGATTTCATGACTTTCCATAACAAAATAAAGATGATGGAACAGACCTGAATTTGTTGCAGGTATTTTGCCAAATACTCAGGCTAATCCATTCAAAACAGTTTCCAAATTACAAAAGTCGAAGCTGTGTTCATGCAGTTAGGTTGAAATAGACCAAATTGGAGACAGGGGAGAACAGAGAATGATCACCTTTATCATTGGCTACTATTCCTTTAATTCATACTAATCAAAATATATTTATGATACCAGTTTGAAAGATAATGAAATATTTTCAGAATGGCGTGGCAATATCTGCCCTGTTTGGATATTCTCCAGGAAATAACTGTTACCACAGATTTAGAAGATCAGCTCAAGAAGGAAACCACTGACAAAAACCCAAAGATCTGAATTCCCCTCTTCAAGAAAACTGGTATCTCTTTAGGACTGCTGTCAATTGGTTTAATACTGTTTGAAGTGTCAAGAAACCCTTCTAAATACAGGTCAATATTTACAATGGTCATGTGTCTAGGCAAAATTCTTTAAGTCAATGGAATACTCAATTTCCACACACACACCCCCACCCCCCCCAATTCCCCAAAGCAAAAAGCACACTGTGGTTAACGCAAATGGCTAGGTAAGTATCCTTGAAGGATGATGAACCTCCTTAATTACTGATCTAAGAACATTAATTTGCAGAACTTTGATTGACTTTCATGATGCAAGGTCAAGTTAACTAGGTTTAATCAACTACTTTTAAGCTATTTTAAAGAGTTAAAGTAACTCAAGCGTTCTCTTATACCTGCAATCTTACAGTGCCACTGCCCACCCACCCTGGGGCATGATAGTAGTTCTGTCCCTCAGTGATTTATAGACTTCTAAAACATCTGCTCTCTGCCCTAACACACAGAAACTTGGGTTTAAGTTCATGCTATTCTTCACAGAAAAACATTGCCACTTGTACATCTTTTGTACAGTAGGGGCATTGGGGCAAGGACACATTATTTTACTAAGGTAAACTAAGCAATGACAGAAAGAGAATTTGCAGCATACGTAAGAGACTGGCAGCTGCAGAATCTGGGTTTGTTTTCAGTCACATAGGCAAAAATCACTACAGCTATTACATAATTAAGCAAAAAGCGTAAGGACATTTCACATGTTTTTTTCCTTCCTAGCCTATAAAAACGGGGCTAGAAAAAGAATGAAATTTAAAAACCCACCACCACCCTTAAGAACAGCAAAGCATTATGCCTCTAACCTAATTATAAAACCTATCTACAAGCAGCAACCAACTTCCTACTCAAACACCACATTTCCAAAACTAGATTTGCCTATCAATTAACAGCACAGAAATTAAACCACATTTAATGTAGCAGAACACAGAACAGCAAAGTTTAAGTTAACAGACAACCCTGCCAGCTAGCTGAATATATGAATCTGCAGATGAAAAACATGCATTTTTATATTGGTGTTGCACTCCAAGGTCATACTAGAGGCAAAACAAGACCATTATTAGGTGTAACAAGCTGACACTGATGAGCTTCATTTGCATGCAATGACAAAAAATTAACACCTAGTTTCCATCTTCAACCCAAACTGTTTTTCACATCATTCGGGAGCCAGAAGACATCAAGAAAAAAGTCCACACTAGAATCCCCTCCACCCCATATTTACTTTGGCACAAACGTGACATTTCTGTCCTTGACTGTCAGGTCTTATTTAATGTTACTCCCACTTTGGTTTACTTTCCCAAGCAGCACTACTTTTAAGACATATCACACACATTAGAGAAGTTTATAGTCCATTTCTTATATTGCCATATAACATTATGCTTTATATATGCTGCACGCCAGAAATTACTCTTAACTTGAGCTAGTTCATAACTCTGATATTTAAACTTCCCTATAGTTTTTCACATCCAGCATTTCTTTTCATAGCTATTTGCTTCCTAGTTCATAACCACAGCTTTTAAGCGCTTATCTTCTATGACAAGAATTCCAGAAAAAAATTCCTATGAAAGCAGACTAGAATTTGTCATGGCCCTTCTATAACTATTAGAATTGGACACTACATTGCACAGTCTATCTGTGAGCAAACTGTCTGCTGTGTATTACTGGCAAACATATGAATGATTTAATGGTTTGCTTTCAGTCACTGAAACAGAAAGCTTTCTAAACTGTTTCCACCCATGAAGTATCTCAGCAGCTCTGCAGGTCTCAGCATTCAGAAGCCATGCAAGGAGCATAAAATGAGCAGGCTGAGACATGCTCCCGAGACTGGTCTAACAGCTACTAAAAGATGCTTAACCCAGGATCTCCAAGCCACGACTGCAATGGAAAGAGCAGTTTCCTTCAGCCTTTTCAAACAGTGGCAAAGGGCATGTTTAGCCATTTGGCCTGCAATCACATAAACATCATCACAGAATGGTTGAGATTGGGACCTCTGGAGATGGTGTTGTTCCCTTGCTCAAGGCAGGGTCATCTCCATTAGGTTACCTAGGATATTTCCCAGGCCAATCTGGGTTTGAGTATCTCCCCACTCCAGTGTCTCTGCTGGGAAGCCCAGACCTTGATCCAGCACTCCAGGTAGGTCTAACCAGTGTTGAGTAGGGGGGCTGGATCACCACGCTTCTCCCACTGCTCATCCCAATGCAAACCAAAGTGCTGCTGAGTCATCTTTACCACAAGAGCGCATTGCTGGGTCATGCTCAATTTGTCTACCATCCAGAGGTGAGGCTGCTGGTCAAGTTGAGCACAAACCCCACCTTTTTTCTGGTTCTGACTTAGGGTGTAGTGCCTACCCAGTGGTAACAATATTGTCTTCATATATCAGAAAAAGTATCAGGGAAGACATGACCACATTCACCATATGGTAATGTGCTTCTGAACGCTGCAGCGGTGCAGACATTTATCAAAATTACAGTTAAGACTACAGTAAACACAAAGATTACTGTGGATGAGAGAAAAATATAATGATATTTTGTAACCCCTACAGCAAAGTCACATCATTAAGCATTAGAGAACGTTTCAATGCTCATATCCTTCAGCAGAAGAGCAGAAAGAAACAGAATTATTAAACCAGCAAGCCTACAAATTCTGTATTACAACCAAATCTCAGTATCTTAGCATCGTAAAAACTACTCCAAGTGAGTATCACTACACAATAAGAATGAATGGGGACCAGGTTGAGAGACTGAGGGAAGCCTATCCTCATTTAGCCAAAATGTAAACTTTAATGTTGAAGAAAATGCATAATTTAAGCAAACTAGAAGAAATACAGCCTCAGTGCGCTCAACATGTGCAACCAAATTCGGCATTATTCGAATTACCTTGATGTTATGCAAATAAAAATATTTAGGCTTGAAGGCAGAAGTTAAATAAGCCTGTTTAAAGAAAAAAAAAAAAGATTTAAATACAAGTTTCTTTTCAGTAAACAGAAGGAAAAGCTTCAAGGCTTCACAAGCACAACGCTTTGTACCACACTGTCTCGCAGCGTTATCATGATGGACTTCCATGCTCGTGTCTAAACCAAAACTGAGCAACACTTAATCAGGCATAACAGAACTTGCCATAGAAGTGAAAATATTTCCATAGTGCTTTCTCAGCAGACCTAGTAGGTATGGTAACATGATGATTCAGCAGATGAGCTCCTGCACAAAACAGAGGGAAATGTCTACCAGAAGTGGAAGAGTTGCTGACCATTCAGCTGCAATTATCCCAGAGTGATTGTCTTTTTTGGATTCACATGCATGGTCTCTCTCTAGTGAGGCACAGCAGCCTTCTGTGAATTTCTTCAGGACTATTTCTTATTCATACTAACCTACTTCCCCTCTGCCTTCCTTTCAACCTCTACTTGCTGTAAATACCTTCCTGATATTTACTGAAATCACTGCTGGCTGAACAGATCAGACTGGTAAGGTAGACATGGAGTAACAGACATGCCACAGATACACCCTGTTGTACAAGACAAAGAACAGGTATATATGCTCTTATTTGACACCAGTAACAAAAAACTCTTCCCCTCAACTAGCTCAGGGAGATGTGTGCAACTGTCACCTAAGAAAAGCAAAGTACATAAGTCACGTAATGCAGCTGAAATCTCAGCATCTTTACCCTTACAGGAGGAAGATTTTAACCCTAAGAGTCACATATCTTCTGGAATCAGGACTATCAAAAAAAAAACCCTTAAGATTCAAGAAACAGGATCAAATAGGAACTGCTATCTAAAATTAGAAATGCACGCTTTCTTTAAATAAACAGCAAATTCTTTAAGAATCAGTTTTAACATTGTTCTGGCTGTCAGAGTACCACAGCGTGAATTCATTGCTCTGCACAGAAGCAGCTACACTGAGGTGCACAAACCCCAAATGCTTCAGAAGTAATTAGGAGATGGAAGCAAAACGAACTATGTAACCAGTGAGAAGGAAAAAGTGACAGCCACAGAATCACAAATGGCAAAAACGAGGGAAACAGCAAAAAGTTTCTATGGACCACACGAGATCTAGTGGCTGCTAAAAAAGCCAGACTGTATCAAGATTTGTTTTCTGTAGTAAAAGCCAGCCTTCCCCTCCATGCATTAAATAGTAGGCTGATACAATAGAACAGTTGTTCCTGCAATCAGCATATGCTCTTCTGCTCCGTCTGGTCACCTACAAATATCATCTAAGTGTGGTTAGACAGATGGGAAGCTCCACCAACTGCTTAATCAGCAGCCTAAAGGCCTCTAACAAGAAATTCCATGTGACATTTGAAAATCATTCTAAGTTTTAATAGGGCAAGGTGTTTATCTGAAAGCATTTAATTTGTGACTAAGAGCTATGCCTTCAATTTTGACTTATTTAATACATTATAATAGAATTTATGCCAAGTAAAGAGAACAAACTCAGGTCAGAAAAAGATTAAAAGATAAACAATAGTAAGAGAGGCACACTCATACATAAAAATAGCTGCTAGAGGGCTAAACCAGCTTGTTCTTGTTTGCCTATTTCCTCTTTACTACTGCTCTGTTAGTAAGTTAGTGCACATTGCTACCAACCTCAATACCACTTTGTCTCGCTAGTTTTACAGCTGTATTGTAGTAGCCACAGCGTAAAAGATGTTCCACCATCATACGATCCATACGTTTCTTCTTCCACATGTTTGCAGCAGCTGGCTGGTCACTACTATGTTCTTTCAGATGTTCAATCCTACGTTTGCAGAGTTTTGCACTTTCATCTTCAGCCTGGATTGATTCAACTGCCTAAAAAGTAGAAATTAACAGGAACAAATAAGAACTATACATTTTCAATTTGCTTTTAAAGTAGAACGCTAATAATGGGTTCTAAGCGTTCTTTACATATTATACAGTTACTCCCAATAGCATTCTTTCATTTAGAAAAACGTTTCCTATGGCAGTGTGGAAGTTTCAGTATGGCTGGTCTAGTTCTGAGGTAACCTTGCATATAAGTAAGCGTTGACTTATTCGACATTTAGAGTATATGTATTTTTCTGCTTTACATGCAGTTAGTCTGAAAACAGCAACATATCAACTAAAGCAACTGCTGCAATAGTCTGCAAAGAGCTTTGTGAAGGTTTGTAGTCATCTGGTCCAAACAGCTGAAAACCATGAATTTCCACCTCTAACCTATGCATGGCTTCTTCCTCAAGCAGCTGTCCTACTGAATTAGTTCTACTGAGGAGTGATGGAGTAAACCCACATTACTTCTAACACACTGGAGACATTTTAATCAGTCATGCAATAATGAAAATTATATAAAGGTGCCAAGAGGCAAAATGTTTAATTCAAGGATCTTGGAGTAGCTTTTCAAAAATTATCAGCTTTGTTAAACTGGTATTATTTTACTTACCTCTGCTACTCTGGAAACAGGGATCTACTGTTAGGAGTCTTATTTAAGAAAATAAATTTGTCCAGAGGAAGCAAAAGGACTTTTTTTTTTTTTTTCTTTTAAACTGCGATATTGGCAAGCCCAGTGCAAAACACACACCCCGAAATACCTCCACAACATTTTTCTTTTTCTAAAGAAAACACAACCACTCTGGCCATACTTAGTTTCCTTCCACCTTCAAGTGGTACAGCCGATTAGTTATGCTGCAAATTTTGCTAGGCAATTTTACTACAGGCCTATTGTAGGTCAAAGCTAGTTGACTCTGTGTAGAGCACGAGAAGCACAGGTCACGCCAGGCCACAGAACACACAAAAGCTTCGAGTACTCCTATATGCTTGCTAAGGTGAAAGCAAACCAGAAGATGATGGAGGCTTAGCACCAGTCCCACCTGCGATAAATCACTAGTGATGCAATTTCAGGTGGGGTTGCCTGACTTGGTGACAACTTTAAACTCACCAGCTTGTGTCTAAGTAAGTGCACAGCTATGGCAGCAAAAAAGTCCACGCAGGTGTGCCAACCAAGCACAGACCAAATCACCTGGCTTTTGGCAGCCCACTTTGCACTCCATGCTGGCACAGCTACCTTTCCAGTACTCAAGCTGTTCAGGGTACAATATTATCACTGGATAACAGCTCCAGCTCTGGAGGCACAGGCTGGTTCTAACTGCTTTTGCCATGCATGCTCATTTAAAGACAACTTCTGGAAGGATCAGTATTTAAAAAGCAAGGTCAAATAAATAAAAATTTGTGCAAGCCTACCAAGCATTTGCCCCAATTAAGTTTGATCTGGCCCTTAATACCAAATTCAAGTATTTAAAACCATAGCCACCACAGAAGACAACCTTTTACTAAATTTCATGTAAACATCTACAACCTGAGTTATTTTTATTTCTTAAGTCTGAGTTACTTGATTACTGAACTTAGCCTTACTTTGTAACATAGGGTTTGGAGATGCCTATTTTGTTTAAGTTAGAACTGAGGCTTTACCTATTCAGCAAGCAAACAACTCGCTCAAGCCCAAACTCACTTTCACTTGCTAGATGCCTGCAGTATTATCAGATGTGAAGGCAACCTCGAGAATTATGCTGAACATAACTAGCAGAATTCAAGGCATCCAGGCACAAAGGTTGAGCCCCTTCCCATTCCACAAGATTCTCCTTATATGGTTTTGTATCTGGACTCAAACAGCTCTTGCTGGGGTTGGTGGTTTTTTTTTTTTTTGATCCTTCTAGTGCATTCAGAAAGGCTTCGGATACTTTTCTAAACCCTCTGAAGCAAGTCTATCTGGACTTGCCCTGCTCGATGTGAACAGAACTTGAGGGAACAAGCACATTAAACAGGATACAAAAGGGAAAACACAAAGACCTAGGTCTCCCTAGGATCATTTTCAGAACCCAGGAAACCTGCTGTGTTGACAAGAGTAGTTAAGGTGTTAAAAGAACCATCTAATTCTATTATGGCCATCTCAGCAGTTCATCAGATCCTTGTCTAAACACAGGAGGAAACAGAGATCCCACATGGGTCCAAAGGCCCTAAAGAAAACAATAATTTTGCTCGGGGCAGAGATTACGGAGAAGACAGCTGGAGTTGAGGGTTTGGAGCAGAAACAAGACCTTTGTATTTCAGAAGAGTTTTACTGTTAAAGAGAGGTTTTTCGCCTTTTGTTCTTTCTGAGCAGCTCTAAGATTCCCCAGAGTCTTTCAGGCAGTCAAAAAAACAAATGAGCAATTACACTAAAATGGAGCCTTGCACCCAAAACATTCAGCAATGCCTTCAGACACGCCCCCGCAGTCAGCAAAGATTTAACAAGTAAATAACTTAACTCCTCCACATCCTTACTACACACCCACAAGCAAAATCTGACACCTCTTTCAGAAATAGCAGTAATTTCTTTCTGTAAGTAGAGAGAAGTGAAGAAAACATTCTTCAAGACCTCTAAGACTCACAAACCAGAGATGAAAACAGAAATTAGATTTATGAAGTCTTTTGCAGAACAGCTTTTCAACACCTAGCTAACCTGTTCAAGCAGAAAACCCCAAATCAACATACATGACTGTCATTTTCACGTTGTGAACCTCCAAGGTATTTTGACGCTTCACTTAATGTAGTCTCAAGATTTATATCTGTTGGTTATTTCATTTAAGTTTTAATGAAATGACTTTGCAACCATTTATTTCATCTATTTATTTTTGAAGAAGCACTGGCAACAGAGCTATTTTCATTTTTCTGCAACATTTGTTTCAAAGTAAGTGTTCTGATGAGTCTCAGGATGAGTAATATTTCCATTCAAAATAAGGATGGTTTACAGTATATAGTTTATGTTTTTAACTCATTCTTCTTGGAAAGATGTGGTGAAAAGAGCATTCAAGCTGAATAGCTAGAAGCAGGTTATCCTGCTAAACTTTGTCTAAAAGGCTTTTAGTATTATTTCCTAGGAACCTTCCAACCTGCAAGTTCAATGTTTATAAAAATGTTCAAGTAACAATCCAGGGCAACTCGCACTTTCTTCTGCCAAGAAGGCTCAACACTGCATACAACCACACACCCACTGGAATTTAAACGTATTTTCAGACTCATCTTCTACCTGGTATTGCTCTTTAAATGATCAGTTAATGCAATTGCACAAACCTTTCTAGCAGACAAGCAAAAACTGATGCAAATCAATTTATTTTGCTACTATTTCTTTTCCTGTGGGTAGTGAAATTCCCTTTCAGGACTATAAATCATAGTAATTTTACCTCTAAGAGGTTTGTTATACTTAGCCATGGAACACTAAGTCACATTTCATAAGCACAGTAAAGCAAGATACAGTAAGTTCTGCCATTTTGCTGTGCATGTTAAGGCCTTTATTTACAGTGCCAGTAATACCCATACCTCAAAAAGAAAATCCAAGCAAACAGCATTGCAGAAAACTACTTCTGTTCACTTTGTAAAGACAAAGCAATCACAAGGTAGAACACCACTTACCTTCCGTTTCAGAACACTGAGTTTTTCAACTACTCCATCCAGCAGACTAACAACTGAATCCACAGCAGGACAATTGCTCAGTGTCTTCTCCAGCTCTGCCACCACCATTGTAACGTGGCTGGTCTCTCGATCAATGTTTTTCTGTGCAGCTCGAAACCGTTTGTTCAGTGTTTCATATGGCACCTAAATGACAAATAACGAGTCATGAGAATTTCTATATTAATAAAGTCAGGTCTTCTAGAGTTTAAAGAGAGAATCTCTGCATCTATCCAATGCAGTCAGAAGAACACCTAGGTTCTTGGACACTAGAGGTCATTAATCTACCTCAAGTTCTTATATCAAAACCCTTATTTAAGCCTTCTCAGCAAGAAGCCAACACTTCAAAGATTATGGAAAATAACAGCGACAGGAAATAAAAGCTGGTAGATTCTTTTGTGATACTGATTTCACCTATCCTGCTTTGAATGTAGCAAGCACTGATGGAAACTAGTCAGGAAGAACAGAAAGCAAAGAGAAATGGAAATCTACGCTTCACTACAACTAACGAAAAACCTTCAGTACATGGCTTTTAAAATTTGCATTTCTTTCCTTCAGGAGGTCATAAAATAAGAGAAAGTTGCCTTCAAAAAAGCACGTACAGCACAAACTGGCTACCGAAAAATTTATACGCAGTACACCAATGGTTATTCAGGAAATCCAATAGGTCTCCTACCTATTTCTGCCCATAAATTACTACTTTTTAACATTAATTCCAGTAGGGCTATAACAAATGCCAAGAGAAACACCATACAAGTTTTCTTTTAGTGAAAAAAAGCCTACACTAGATGATTGTTAAGTTAGTTAAAACCCTCTAAGGCTCCTTTCCTTGGTTTAGTGACTAAGCAGTCCTGGAGGTCTCCTGTCCCACTTGTCCCATGCCTTTATGGGACAGCCACATCAAAGCCCCCACTGACGGCCATTAGGGACACATACCTGGGAGCAGTCTACAGCCTGGACAAATTTTAGGGTACTGAATGATTTGGGGGAAGCTTACAGTAAATGTTAAGCCACTCCCATCATGTTGCTTCTACTACAGTGACAGCATAAACAATTTAGACAGGAAGTCCTACTACTTCACAGAAACAGGAATTTTAGAACTAAAAACATTCCAGAGTTAGACACATAAATCATCCAGATCTTTTATCTTGAAAAAAGTCTGTGAGAGTTCGTTCAGGTAGGTATGACAATCTTGATTGCTTTTCCACAAATCAAAGACATAATTAGCTAGCAACCAGAGTACACACATTAAAACAGGAAATGCAAATCAGTGTTCTGTTTGGTACATACCATGTGTATGTTTGATCAGAAATCTTTCAACCAGTGCACACACAGGGTGTTTGTTGGGGCCATTATTTTGACATCTCATGCTTTTGAACAGGGAAGCCTGGTTTCCAACCCCAAGACTTGAAGCTGGATAGCATTAAGACAACTTCTTCCCTTATTTCCTCCCTGCATTTTTCTTACTGTTCATTGAAAAATGTATTTCCTTCAGTTACATGCATCTAGTGAAATTAATTTCTGCAAGTCCTTTGCTAATCAGCTTTCTACACCATGCTGAAAAGCTACATCAATCAAGACTTTCAGAAGCCATTAATGATTTACCTCTTTCACTATAAAAAGTGGTTTTGTTAGATTTTGAGCAGTCAGTTGAACTGGACACACAGATCTAGTCAGTTTGGGAAAAAAAAATTATCTAGCTTTAATCTCCCTTTCACCTAGTTTCTTATCTGCACACAAGAGCAGTAACAGTTCCTGTTTCCCATGCTCGCTCTCTTCAGTGTGCAGATTTCTGGCACAGTCTGTGTTCATATGACATTTAAAACAACTGGACTTCTAATTACAGTTGGCATCATTGCATATAATTTATAATGTGTCTAGGTGCAATAGAGGGTTTGAATCTTCGTTTATCTATTTTTTCTTTTCCTACCCCAAAAAATTCTAAATATCCTGTGTGGAAGGGGCTAGGATTTGAACTGTTTTATTATATATTCTGAAAGTAAATACAAATAACTATATTGTTAAACACAATTTTAGTGTACCATAACCAGGGAAATGGCTTTAAAGATACAATGAAATTATTTGCACAACCAAAACAGAGTAAATACTCTTCACCAGAACCATGATCTGCATGGGCGCTTGTTTCTTACTACAGAGCCAGCAGTTTTTATGGAATATTTGGAAATCATACACTGAATTTACAGGCCTAGATTCTAGAAATACCAAAATTTAGAAATTTGCAGCCACTATGTTTCTTACTGAGAAAGTATCTTATCTAGACTCTGCATCTTGATCCACTGGTTCTGTTATTACAGCTCCTATGCCTCAAAAGAAACACCATTTCTCAGCATTGGTTTGCTTTACCAAAAGCTCTTCAAAAGTTACAGACACTGTACCAGTAAGTTTATATTTTTCTCCAATAATGAAAGTAAATGGAAGGAGCACATAACAAAACAATGCTCTGAAAAAAGTAATTCTAAAAATACTTAGTTATGGTTCACTTCAATTTTCAAGTACCACAGTTATAAAGAGTGAACACCGAACTTTTTGAACCAAGAAACAGCTGCAAAATTTACATATCATTTGCTGCCACAAGCCTACTACAGACTTCCAATTTTTACTTCCAGTAACACTCTGTGATGAAGCCTGGATTACACAGTTAGTCTTTAAGGACAAGAGTGACCTACAGAACTCAGCCAAGGAAGCTTTACCTTAAGGAAAAAAGCATAACCAACCACTAAACACTGAAAAAATTCACAGCATAAGCATACAAGAGAACACAAAGGAGAGATGTGAAACATCAGTAGGTAGCATATTGAAATCCAGTGTCACTAAACAGGTTCTGTTCTTTTGATCATCAGCTTCCATGGCTGCAGACACACGCTGTGGTTTAACCCCAGCCAGTAACCAAGCACCACACAGCCGCTCGCTCACTCCCCAATGGTTGGGATGGGGGGGAAGAGAATTAGAAGAATAAAAGTGAGAAAACTCGTGGGTTGAGATAAAGACAGTTTAACAGGTAAAGCAAAAGCCACGGCCACAAGCAAAGCAAAACAAGGAATTCCTTCACCACTTCCCGTCAGCAGGCAGGTGCTCAGCCATCTCCAAGAAAGCAGGGCTCAGTCACATGGAACAGTTACTTGGGAAGACCAACACCATCACTCTGAACATCTCCCCCTTCTTTCTTCCCTCAGCTTTATATGCTGAACATGACACCATATGGTATGGAATATGCCTTTGGTCAATTGGGGTCAGCTGTCCCAGCTGTGTCCCCTCCTAGCTTCTTGTGCACCCCCAGCCTACCCACTGGTGGTGTGAGGAACAGAAAAGGCCCTGACTGTGTAAGCACTGCTCAGCAATAAAGAAAGCATCCCTGTACTATCCACACTGTTTTCAGCACAAATCTAAAACAAACTGAGGAGACATGGACTGAAGGGCTGGAATACAACAAGGGTTAGGGACTGACTGGACAGACAGACTCAAATAATAATGATCAGTTGCTCGAGCGCTACCTGGGGGCCAATTACAAGTATTGCGTGACTCCCAAGGAATGTTATCAGCTCCAACATGTATGTTTTCAGCCACGTCACTATGAAACAGAACACACAATCAGAAAGCTCAAGGAGCACAACAAATTAATGGAGTGCTTGACAATGCTGGGTGGCAGAGCTGCCATTTAGAAAAAATGACAAGCTGGAGAAACACACCAAAAACTTTATGAAATGCAATCAAGGCAAAAAACACAACCAAGCACTGCACCCAGCACAAATCCACCACAGGCTGGTGAATAACTGGCTAGGACCACTTCTGCAGAAAAAAAATGTAGAGGATGTTCTGATGGACAGCAGGCTGGACACAATCCTCAGCAGACAATTGTGGCAATGAAAGTTAACCACATGCCAGGCTACATTAGGAAGACCAAAGGCAGTGGGTTAAGAGAAATGATTGTTCTTTGTGTTCAGCACTCAAGCAGAGTCTGGTTTTTAAGTTGCCTCCTCCACTCCCACCAAAGAATGCTGACAAACCAGAAAGAGGCCAGAAGGCCACCACCACGATGGTTGTTCGCTGGTTGGAGGATACATAATCCAAAGGAGCTGAGAGCAGCAAGCTTGTTTCACTTGCAGAAGAAAGGCTACAGGGAGCTGGGAGCAGCACAATCTGATAGAAGTCTTCCACTACCAAAAGGTGAAGGTCATAGATAAGAGCTAGCCAGCCTTTACTCCAGTTAGAGCAAAAAGGAAAGAGGCAGAGTCAACAACTAGCAGCAAAGAAAATTCCAGCTGGACAGAAGGAAAAAAAGTATTTTAACCTCGGGAGTTCGTAAGCACTGAAACAGCGGCCCTGAAATGTGGTCGAATCTCCACCCTTGGAAACTTTCAGAACTAGGCAGGACCCTGAGCAACTCTAATAAGCTTGGAAGTTAGCCTGGATTTAAGCAGAAGCCTGAACTACACTGTCTGCAGAGGTCCTTTCGTACCTTAATTTTATGAATTCACCTAGAAAGAGACTGGATCTTAGATTCCCATTGCTAATTTAGACATCAAAAGCCTCTCCATATGATGATATGAATGGCCATACCAGGTAAGACCAGAAGCCTCTCCTCTGTCACCAGCCTTTCTCTGACAACATCCAGAAAGGTGGTGGCACTTGAAAAAAGGCAAGGACAAAAAGTTACTAATCCCAAATAGTCTCTTTAGGCTTCTTGAGCCAGAGGTGGAAGTTTTATAGTAGAAACACCACAGTGTTTCTCATCCATGACCTCTGTCAGTTGTTGTTGACCTGCAGAGTTTCAGCACTGCAATATCCTGTGATGAAACGTTTCTCAGCCTCGTATTGTGCAAAGAAACACTCCTTGGTTTTGACTTGTCAACTGCTAGCCTAATTTGGGACCCTTTTGTTCTTGTTTTGGAAGCAAAAGAAGGGAACATTCACTCTCTCCTATGCCTGTCATATGTAGAGACTGAAAAGGCTCTTTCCAAACCATTCTTTGAAGACAGCCATTCAGCAGCTCTCTAGTAATTCCTACCCTTCTGTATACATTTTCCAGTTCTACATCACTTTTCAGGATGAGGGAAGGGAGAAAATAAGAGTAACTCATACTACTCAGGCAAAGAAGAAACCATGGATTTTCACTTCTACATAATGAGGTTCTCCAGTCTTCCCTTTCCCAACACTTCTGTTCTATGTTTGTCAGCATTAACCTGATCATTCCCAGAAAACATCCACTACAACCCCAAGATTCCCCCAAGCAATGATGATAATTTCTGATTCAGTTATTGTGTATATAAGGCTAAAATTGTTTTCCTTCCACCATACCTAAAAACTGTATCACAGTAACACTTGTCTGTATTTAATCTATTGTAATACCCATTCAGTCTCTTTATTCTTCTCTAACACTTCACAGTTGGGTTGTAGCTGCAATACCTTATGATAGTATCAGAGGAAACTGAATCATCTCAGTACTCACTCTCTTCCAAGCTATTCAACCAGCTGAATATCAGCAGTGCTGGCAGAGACACCAGCAGAACCCTAACACTAACCGTCTTCTACTACAGAGGTTGGCTACTAAACCTTGATGTTTGTTTCTCATCTCACCCAGTTACATACCCATGCAAGGGCTTGTGTCTTCTTTCTTTCAAGAGTTATTGGTAAGGAATACTTCAACACCCCACCACCCCCCTCCCCCCAAAAAGCATTAGTAATGCAAATAAACTATCAGATAAATCCACCAGCACTTTTTTTTTTAACACAGATTTCAAAAATCTTTGCATGGCATGACTTTTCTTTTTAAAAATTATGTTATGTATATTATTCCACATTTGATTGGTCAGGATAGTATTTCTGCATCAATAGGCCATTGGTTGGAAGGGAAAATGAAGTTATGTGTATTAAGAATCTCACTAAAATTTTACTTGAGAAAATAGAATTGCTGAAACAAAGTCTTCTACTTTGCCTTTTTTGCATAGCTATCCAAGAAAATCCTCAGACTACTCCAGCATTTGTCAGAGAATTTCCACAGAATTAAGGAAGCCAAATAAGCTTATTGATAAGAAATGTTACATCCTGCATTTCTACTCCTTTAGAAGTACAGGATGGTAGGTCAAAGTGAAATGGCTACTGCATGAAACTTCAAATAGCTGCCTGATGCTGCCCACAAGTTTTCCTAGCTGGTACATAGTAATACTGAAAGAATTAATTATGAAACACACATGTGCAATTCAAATTTTGTGAAAAATATAAGCTGCCAAACTCTTCAGCCTTCCACTAGACCTTTAGCACACCGGTTCTCAAACTGATCTGGTCACATCCTACTAATAAAGCCTAATAAGCTTAATTCCTTCTTCACTTAAGATTCAAGCCTAAAGAATTCAAAATAAAAATGGAAACTACAACCCAAAGAACCTCTTTATGACCACAACATTAATCAAAGAGTTTCTACCCCACAGTGACTACATACATGAAACTAGTTCAGGTGTAGCAGAAAGTAACAGAAAGTAGAAACCAGTTTGTTCAGCTACAACTGGGTTGTTGGAAATTATAGAGTAAGAATGATACTTAAAGAAAGTCATCACAATTGGAGGAAGATTTGTTTAGTGGGGAAAGTGAGACATTAATCATTCCCCAGTGTCTTGTTAACAGTAATTTTCAAAGGCTTGTTTTCTAAACACTGATTTTCACAGAAAATAATATATATAGCAGAATCAAGCATCCGATATGCTCCTGTATTTGGGAGAAAGAAGTTAAATCAGGTCTAACTTGACAGCAGTACCAACTCATACGCAAGGAAGTTTTATCTATATATCCTGACTTTACTGATGTCAGTGTGAATCATCCTTCTCCAATGTTACAGTCTCCTAGCTGAAAGCAACTCCTTGACACAATTTTATTATTTTTTTTTTAAATACCTACATTTTGTATCTTTTAAAATGAACTGAATTCTCAGGCAGGAGAGAATTTGAAATGGATTTAAAACAAAATCTTTTGAGGTACATTAATTGAGATAACTAGTGGGGGAAAAAGAAGTTTCAAGACAAATAAAATAAGCGTCCTACCAGATTAGGTGGGGGGAACCATTACAGAACTATGCTCTCCTTTCAAGGGTCAGAAAAGTGATGTGCTTCCTCTCCTCAACTGTGTTAGCTTATAAGACCTGAAAAGCACCAGAGATTTGTGTGAATCTACAGATCTCCAAGATAATTCAGTTGAAGACTTTGAGGTACAAATAAGCTTTTTCAAATGCCATATATTGTGCCCTTGTATGAAATTAAGCCTAGCCACCAGTAGGGAAAAGCAGTGAGAAGCACAGTGATGAAACTGCCTTTCAAAAAAACAGAAGCAAAGACAACCTAGTTCTACTTTATGCAAGAGGAAAGAGGAAGTATGGGAGTATGGAAGAAAAATTAAGCACCTCCTGAATAGCTGTAATAAACAAACAGTATCGAGGGAAAAGGTAAACCCAGCAAGAAACACCTTTGAGCATTAAGCCATTTCCTTGAGACTAAAGAAGATCACCATGCTCACCTTCAACAAAACAGAAGAGTACAGGACATCTATTACACATGATGCAGGGTACAATAAACTATTGCAATTCTTCCCTCAAACCAATAACAGTTAAGCATTTCCATCCAGAATTACTGGAATTCTGTATTTTTATACACTTTGTTTCTTCCTCTAACTTTTGGATTATTTCAGAACTGAGCCAGCATAATTATTTGTCACTGAACTAATAAAAAATGTAAATAATACCACTACTTAGAATGAATTCTTCTGAAGTGTTGCTCTTTTCAATCCCTTGAAATAATATTTTTTCCTTTTCTAGGCAAAAGCAGAAAAGGAAAAGAAAATTAAAAGGAAAGAGTAGTTTATTTCAAGAATGAGGCTTAGAATAATGGCGAGATATAGGTTTAATAAGGTACAAGCATTAATATAAACTCTTGAAAAGATGCTGATCAAAACAGACAAAATAATTTCATGAGCCTAAATGCAGTTGCAGATCATTTGGATTTAAAAAAAAAAATAATTTTTAAAAATGCATTTTAACTGTTTAAGTGAAAAGCCTAGTAGCTGCCCTTAGTTAAAAACATGTCAGTTTTACAACTCAGGAAGACAGTACTGCATATTCTAGAGCAGCTGTGCCTAGAAAGAAAATATCATTATAATATTCAAAGCTGCTACTTCAGTACAGGAAAGAATTAGCAGTGAGAATTCTTAGACTATCCATCTGCTACACACATACTTACTCAACAGAAGCAATTATAATCCTTCAAAATATTATCCTTTTACACAAACTGCTAGTAACTTATTATTGAATACATTACAAACTTTTCAACAAGGCTTCTAACAACAACATTATGAGCTTTGCAAAGCAATTTTACGGTTTTAGAAAACTGTTTTGCATCCTTACATAACTGAATTGACAGCCATTTTAGAGTCCTGTCTAGAGCCACACTAGGGACATCAGAGACCAGTCATTTTCAACACACCTGTTAATAGCTGCCATCTTGGACTCATGTCTCAAAAGACATTTATTTGCTTTCCTCCTTTTAGTAGAAATACTTGAGTACTAACAAAGACCTAAGCATTCCTCCCTGTCCAAAGAAGTGGTCAAGTTGCTAAGCTAAGGTCACGCAGGTGACCCTCAGGTTTGTGTCCTGAAAAACTCCCTTAATTTGTTTTGATCCTTCTTTCTTCTCCAAATATTTGTTCATTTTAATCACACTATCACCTCTTTAAATGAAAGAGGTCATCATCCTCCTGCGTGTTTGCACAGTCCAGGCACCATGATACTGGCTGGGGCCTTTAGGCTAGAGATCCCATTTCCAATCAGACTGCTCCCAAAATAACCTCCTTCAGCTGAAGCAGCAGCCTTTCCCCCAAGACAAATAATTAAGGATCTTTCATTCAGGAGACCAGCATCAGAATATGATCAAATATATCAAATACTCAATATATTAGCTGTTTTACTTTAGTTCTCAATGGTTTGCAACTCAAGGTAATCCACAGAGCACTCAAAAAAAGCTGAGGTCAATCAAGAATTGGTTGTGAAGCAGTTACTGGCTGTCAAAATAAAAGATAACTTAACAAAACTTGCTTTACTTAAATGAACAATAGCGTATTGCAAATAAGGCAGCATATTTCACATTCTGTGTTACTTCTTATGTAGTGTGTCTTCAGGCTGTAAGCTATGGAAGTCAAGCTTACAATGAAGGCAGTTTCTCAAGTGTACAAGGACCAATGGATTTTGCCAGCATACCCTTACAGCAAACACCCATCTGCCAACACACCACTTTCCTACACCTGTGCACCCAAAAGGTGACCCATTGTGCCCATTCATATAGGGCTATTGAATTGAAAGACCATGGGAAGAGGTTTAGAGAGATAAGTTGACACTGGGTGGTCCTTAACATCCAATGAATTCCATTCCTAAAACACTAAGCTGGGACACATCTTCCTCCTATTACGATATCTAGCAAGTGTTTGAAGCTCATCTTTGCTCCTGTTTCCCAGATCTTTAAAAACATTCATTATGCCAAGAACCAAAGATTTCACAGATATTCTTGCTTTATGCCAGCATTTAAAGACCCCAACATGTTAGCTCCCACACAAACGTATTTTTATACCAGAAAACATACACAAACCAAACTCACAAGATCACAGGGCGCTGTCCTGTGAAAACACGACAAATCAAGTATCCTGTAACTGTGAATTGCAACATCAGAGAAGCATTGACTTTGAAGATACTAACAGGAGGGCTTCTGTAAAACGTTTCAGAGTATGTTTCTTGAAGCCTTTTCCTGTGAGTACAATGGACTACTGATAAGCAATATTTCTACCTCATGGCCACACTGTTACTTATTGCTTTTTACTGTGTCTTCTTCCTTCACTAATCACTTAGAAATGTGTTTCACAGGGAGCGGGCAGGGGTAGAAAAGAGACCACGTCCTATTTTAGTTGCGTTCCAATGCCAGAATTCAGAAGAAATCCCGATCTCACGCAGCAGCACACAGTCCCAGTGCAGAACAGGGGCAGTACAAAGATGTCAGGCTTGTTTGCTGACGTGCACACACGATGTGTCAAAACAGGAAGTACATTATCCAGCAACACACAAATGCTCAGTATGGCCATTCGGTGCACACTCACTGAGTCAGAGCACTGTTTTAGTCTGCGATACAAGTGTCCACACTGAGTTAGCACTGTTTCTAACATCCACGTTTAGCTTATTGTGTCAAACCTATACTTGAGAAACACTTTACAAATCAGGTAATGGTCTAGAAGTGCCATATATATATATTTTTAATACATTAATGTACTGACAGTGCATTAAATGTTACAAGTTCCTTTACTGCTGTCCTTCTCAAGTTCTGCCTGTACCACTTTCACTGAAGAACTTTTGATGCTCTATATTCAAAGCTTTGACAAAAGTGGCTCTGTGGCTCATAATACCAAAGTACAAAGCTATACTCAAAACCAACAACTTAGTGAAGCTTATAAACGGGAAAAAAATAAAGTAGCGCAACCAATTATGCAAACAATTAATCTTGCACCTTTCCTGCTACAGTGAGAAAAGCGGTTGACCTGAACTGTTTGACATCTTCATTAGTGACCTGGACGATGGGTCAGAGCACACCTCCACAGTCTGCAGAGGATACAAAACTGGGAGGAGTTATTATTATGCCAGAGGGTTGTGTTGCCACTCACAGGGGCCTCAACAGGCTGGAGAAATTAGCAAACAAGAACCTCATGAAATTCAAGGGGAAATGCCAAGTTCCTACACTTGGAAAGAAACAACCACATGCACAAGTACATGCTGGAGACCAACAGCCTGGAAAGCAGCTTTGCAGAACAGAACCAGGGGGTCCTAGTGGACAAGCTGCCCACGAGCAACATGCCTTTGTAGCAAAGGCGTCCAGCAGCACCCTGGGCTATGTCAGGAAAAAAACTGCCATTGAGTCAAGGTGGTGATCCTTTCCCTCTACTCAGCATGACTTAGACCCATCTCAAGTGCTGTGTCCAGGTCTGGGCCTACACTGCAAGAGAAACATGGACATACCAGAGCGAGTACAGCAGAAGGCCGAAGAGAATTCTAACAGATTGGAGCATCTGATGTATAAAGAGAGCTGGGATTGTTTAATCTTGAGAAGAAAAGGCTCATGGGAAGTCTTACCAATGTGTCTGAATACCTGATGGGGGAGTACAGAAGATGGAGCCAGACTTCTCTCAGCAGTGCCTAGTAAAAGGACAATGGGCATAAACCGAAACACAGAAAATTCCACGTACACCAAATATTCTCTTTTTTAATACCATGCCAGCAGTCAAACACTGGAACAGGTTTGCCTGGAGAGGCTGGAGTCTCCATTTTGGAGATAATCAAGAACAGCCTGGACATGGTCCTGAGCAACCTGCTCTAGATAACTCTGCTTTGAGGGGAGGCTGTTGGACTAGACTGTCTGCAGACATCCCTTCTAACCTCTGCTACTCCACCATTCCATGGACTCAGGACAGAAACAATGTACACTTCATATTCCTATCTGTTCCCTCTTTAACAGTCAGGTAAACACAGTATTTCCGTAAGAAATTAGTATCTTATTAAATCTGCTGCCAGTGTCTCCCCTGCCACAGCTGCCAACAAAAGCTACCAAAGAGCAGCTCTGAGAAGGTGCTCAAGTATGGTGTACTTCCACAGCTCCCCTTTTGATCAGCGGGTTTTTTAAAGCAGCTGCAGTCCACCTAACCCTAAACTGTTTGCCAGTGAACAGCCCAGATAGGAATATTTTCACAAGTGATCACCCCTGCTTTAAAGTCTTCCATCTTCCACTTCTGAGGTCTTACTCCACAGCTTGCTAGTTCAGTTTAATAATTATTCACACTTCTGAAGATAAGGATGAATTATCTAGCTTCCTGTCATCACTTGTATATTAGTGTTTCAGCAAAGACCAACAACAACAATGTTCGCATTCATACGTTTTTAAGTTATCAGCTTTCACACGTTACACGCTCTCAGATGAGACTAGCAGAATTCTCTATCAGTAGGCTTCTTTTTCTTTTAAATATTCCACAGCACTTTGGAGGAAGAATAGCTGTCAACCTTCTTGTCCTTGAGAAGGGATTGGAGTGGGGGGGGAAATATTCAAGTATTATTTTGTACACTTAAATAGCTTCCCTAGATTCAGCTGAAGAAGTCTATTTGCTTCCTCTGAGCTGAACTGTTGAAGAATGGCTGAAGCATTTCCACTCCTGCAGCAACCGCAATTTTGCTATGGAAAAGGGCTTTCCCTCTGCAGTTTTAAGCACTCTCACACATGAAAGGCACTCTGTGGAACATACTGTAAATGCAGAGCTATTACACAACTATTATCTAGTGATGTTGGCATGAGGAAGCTAGAGGGAGGAAACAGGAAGGACTTAAATACCAGTCTACAATCTTTTATATTTTACTCACATCAGGGAAAATCACCAGTATCCAGAGCTCAAAGAGAAATATCTGAGCTACCGTGATAATGGACAAAATTACAAAAATAGAAGTGATACACATTCATTTCACAGAGTGTTTGACTTACCTGGAAATAAAAATTCACAGAGGCTCCATCCCACAGAAACCTGCAGGCACCTGCCTCCTAATGAACAAAATGGGATTTGACAGCAACTTACTTCAGTCAACTTTAGCCTTAGTGTTCGTTTCTCCCTGCTGCTTTCTCACCCCCACCACTAAAATGTTGTGATATATGACTCAGAGTTAAGAACACTGAAGAGGATACATTCAAAAGATTTGAGCAGATACTGTTCTGGCAGGTTTTTTAAACAATGAAAAATTCTATTAAAGATTACAGGAACAACCCAGAAGTTGAACGGGTGCTGGGAAGAATCAATAAACATCACCTCTGCTTGGAAATTCAGTTTCAGTGCAAGGGTGTCTTGCCCTCTTACTATTTAGCTTCTCAACTTTACAAACAACATTCCATTCTCTGATGTATATTTGTGTTAAGATTTTTTAGGGAAAAAGAATGCTTGTAGAAATAAAAGAATTAGTCCAAAATATTCTTTACCTTTTAAGTGGCTGGCACCATGACAATTCGTCTTAAGTCATAAGCAGCAAAACAAGAACTCACTGATCCTCACTGCCAGTAAATTTTAAGGAATATAACAAGCAAAGCTGTGATAACAACTGGAATACACCTAAAACGCAGTCTTAAAATTATCTGAACTTCAAATGCCTTGACAGTGTTCAGGCTGTGGAAAGTGCTAGAGTGCTCTTTACAGGTATTTTAAAATTTAAGCCTGATGCTGTCAGCTTTGAAGTAATTCACGACAACAAAAAGAAGGCTTCGTAGGTAAAGAGAGAATCAACACTTTGTCCTGCTTCTTGGACCTAGGTAGAATGAAGCTCGGAGAGGAGAGGAGGCAGACATGCACAAGAACATGGCTAGAAAGCCTGCAAAACAAACACTGCAGAGAGCGCACAGTACTCCGGTGTGTGAAAGCACATCACAATCTCTGCACAACGAAGTTTACTTCGTATAAATATCTTCCATAGACCAAAAAAAAAGCTGATGCACTGACGTGAGAGATGTTTAAGTAAGCATTCTGCAACAGAGATCCTTCTCCTAGCGCCCTTCCACAGTTACTGCCATTAGTGGGGTAGCCCTACTGCATATACAACACAAGACTTCAAACAAAGGTTTCCATTGATTCCTATGAGCATCATCCTTCCAGTTTAACAGCTCTTGGATGCGATGACCTTAACGCTCAGTACCGAGTCCTTCACTCGCTTTACAATACCTAGTAAATACCAGCTGTGCAGTCTTGGGAAACTACCGTCCCTCGGAGAGACACAGTACCTTAACGAACACCCCATACCTTCACCAAACGGTCAGTCTTCCGCTCACTCCTCTCTACAGGCCTCCGGCTTTTTCCACTACGTTTGTTCTTTTTTTACGTTTTAATCTCACCTCCATCTTTGGGGGACCAAGAAGCCAGGGAACCATATTCCACCACCACCACCCCCAATCCCTCCCCTTTAACACGTCTCCTAACAACGCCACGTAGCTTCAGCCCATCGTCTGGGACGAGCATTTAAGGCGACCCTCGCTCGCGCAGAGCCACCATTCACACGCCCCGGCACCCTCTCCCTCCCCGGCTCCGACTCCG
>NW_010243337.1:137000-137358 GCF_000690775.1 Eurypyga helias | reverse complement strand
CAAACCATTCTGTGATTCTAAAGTTCAAAATATTAATTAAGAGGATCTGATTGTTGAAAGGGTTAAACATTCCTGTTTCCCTTTGACATCACTGATGCATTTATACCATGAAGGCCTGTTTGCTCAGTATCTGTGACTTACAAAAACTCACTTTTTATTGTAATTTAGAACACAGATGCTTTTGCTTATATAATTCTGCTGTTTTATAAGTGCCTTAAAATATAGCCCTACATTGGTAAAAATGCTAAGTAATGACAATGGGATATAATGATTGCTCTTAAATTTACATGCCCTCCACCTGCACCTCACCTCGCTCCTTGTCATTGGCCTAACTACTTGTCATACTACTAGCCAGCAT
>NW_010243337.1:67883-136983 GCF_000690775.1 Eurypyga helias | reverse complement strand
TTCCTGCCTCAACATGCACTGAGAGTCAGGTACTCATCTGTAAATAGTTTTGGTTTTTTTTGATGGAGCATTATTATTCTACTTAATTAAGCTGATATTTTTGCACTGAGCACTAATGAGCTTGCTAACTGGAGATACAAATGCTGCTTTTGTGTTATTATCTGGTATTTGCAGTTTTTCCTCAGAAGTGGAAATTCTGGAACTGAAATTGTCTTAAGAGCTAGAAGTTCTCTTAATAGCTAGTAAGTTCATTGGCCACAGACAGTAAAGCATTTTGTCTTGCTGGTACAACCTATGTTTCCAGTCAGTGTTTCTTGACTTTCCCAAAAGAATGACTACATTGCACCATTGCCATCTTTGCACAGGTTGACTTTTGTGTAAGATTTCTGAAGCTGAAGCAGAACCTGTGGTAGTCCTGTGACTTTGATAATAAAAGAGGTCAGGTTTGCACAATGGCTTCATCTATTTACATCTATTTACTTTGAATCAAAGGATACAGAAGACACAAAGAGATAATCTTTTCCTGAATTTATTTTTTACTGTGCTGTTCCTACTGTCTCCCTGCCTGCCAGAATCTTAAATCCTATCACTCTGAGAAAAATTCTGCCCAGCAGATGGATTTACTGGGAAATATTCCTACATACCATTCCAGCTTCTATTGTCATTGATTAGCAAATCTGTCCTGCGTAGGTTCTTAGTCCAGCTTCACCATGAGTTCATTCAAGAACAGTAATTGGTACTGACTAACAGCTGCCATACATTGTTTTTGTTATAATCTTTCAGACGGTGAGTTGAACGAAATGGGGAAAAAAAAACCCAAATTTTTGAAAATGTTTCTTAATAGTATTCATGCATTCTTAAGTAAATTAGTTTATGTTTATGTCAGAGTAGGTACGTCAGTGAGATAAACTCATATTTGGCTGAAGAAGGTGAAATCTGTGGTGGTTCTTCTTTCTGTGGATGTTGTTTTACAATTCTGGAACTGCCTGAAGACTTCAGAAAAGTGAAGTTTTACATATGTTACAGGAAATTTAATTGTGCCAAAGTGGAAAACTGCCTTTATCTTTTAGCTTTACATGATAATCTAGCATGCCCAAGTCTGAACAACGAAATCAAGGAGCAGCAGAAACATAAAATGTATTTCCAGTGATCAGTATAATGTAAGCAATAGGTATTATGTGTTGTTACGTATGTTTCGGACTTGGGTTCTGAACTCTTTATGCCCAGGTATCACGTTGCTGTAGTGTAGGCAAAATGTGACAAATCTGAGTAATTGAGGCCAAGGCACAATTTTCTAGGAAGAAATGGAGTCTTTTTCTAGTATGAAATGGAGTCCAACAGAGCCAGCTGGAAAGGGAAGAAAGCATTTTCCATGAGCTTTGCCAGATAGGCTCTAAGGAAGCTTCCCTGAGGTTACACCAAGAGCCATCTTCTTTGCTGGAAGATTTTGAGTATCTTACACCAACCCTTTTCAATCATCACCCACAGTGCCAACCATGAACATTAAAAAAATCATGAATCAGACCTTAAAACAACTTGAAACTTACCTAAAAAAAAAAAAAAAAGTTTTATCCGTCTTACTGAGCTTGTAGTTTGTTTCATGATTCCACTTCCTCTAGCTTACTTGAAGGGTCTTGAAAATAGGAATAGGATTATTATATAATACTCTGGATTTATGACAAAACCCCAGAGTTCTGGAGGTTGGAGTGAAAAATGTGGGGCTCACTGGCACCACAAAGGGGGCCGCACATGTCTGACACAGGCCCAGGGCAAGAGGAGGCAGAAAGTTGTGAAAATACCAGGTAAGGAATGGATGGCCATTTGGAAGGCATACAGATTTCTATTGCTCTTCTGAAGCAAATTTTATCACCAGGTGAACAGGGTTGAAGAGCTGGATGATCATGCTACAGCATCTCTAACACATTCAGGCTTCTGCCACATAGTTTGAAGCAATCTAGCAGACGCTGAATTATGTGAAAACTTATTGTCATGACAAAGACCATAAAAAATGGAAAATGAGACAATTAAAGGCCCCGTGACAAATTTTATAACGAGTATAGAAAATAACAAAAAGGTAATCCATAGTATTATGTTTTCAAGGTTCTTCTTAGATGCTGTAAATAGGGTTTATAGTACTAGCTATTTTTTTTCTACTTTGCCATCAATCACCCTGAGGCATTACTAAACTGTTACTTATCTGCTGACAGGTGAAACGAAACTTTAGTGCTGATATTACTGAAGTTTTATTAGTGAGCATCAAGAGCTCAATAGTAACCAAGACAGTAAAAAGTCAAACTTTGTTAAAATATTATGCTGAGATTTTTAAATTGCTCATTTTTCCTTTGTTCTTATGGCATTTTTTTTCCCTGAATCATTTGAACTGACTGGAAGGAGAAGATAATTGACCTTTTTGTTACCAGTCATGGCTGACAGTTTTTGTTATTGTGGATTGGTTACATCTGAGTAAGCATTTTGTTGTATTGTTACCTGATACCTAGGAAAACTTCAGGTTTTGGACAACTATTCTTTTATAATCGGTATATAATTTTTGTGATTTTCTTTCAGGTTTCTAATGTGTCCAAATTCCGGGTGCAGGCAAATGTTACAGTACTTGAGAACTAATAATTTGAAAGTAAGATATCCTTATGTCACTAATTCTCATTACTAAATCAACAGATTTCTACAAGAATCCTATGTTTCCCTTTTCATGTTAACTTTGATATCAATTACAAAATGGTAGTCAGATCTCAAAGGTAGGTAGTGCAGAAAACAACAGTGCATTAAATAGTGCAACCAAATAACGAAGAACCCTGAGACTGTGAATTGTGCTAAAAGCAATTGAAATGGTGGCAAATTGCTAATTATATCTGTCTAGTTTATCTGTTGGTGAAGGTCCCCTCGAAATATATCTTGCCCAATCTTCTGCTCTAGTTCAGCACAAAATGAAGCTGGCTGAATTTCACCATAGTCTGTCTCAGCAAGCATAAATTTTAAATATATTGAAGATTTATTTTTGCTTCATATTTTTCTTTGAATAAAGAAGACCAAAAATCAATCATAGATGTGGGATTTAGCCACTTCAAATAGAGGTCAAATGAGTAAGCGCTGGCTTGGTATTAAAGATAATCTACAATGTCAAGGTAAATGTTTAAAGCAAGCAGTTTTAAAAATACTGATTTTAATAAGATGCGTGACCCTGACGCCTGTTATTTAGTCTTGAACATCTTGCTAACATTAGCTTTTCTAGACTTGGCCTGCAAAGAAGCTCCTGTCATTTGCTTCAGCAGCAGATGTACGTATTACGTCTCTTCATATAACAATTTCTCAGCATACCAGAAGTCTATTCTACTCCATGATCCAGTGACAGGCCCAGACTGCTATTGTATCTAACTGAAAATTGAAATTTTTCTACTTCGTTCTAGAAGTCCAACTTTTAACCAGTATAGTTGTTCCTTTGTAATTTACTAGTGATATGAACATATGATATGTTGTAGCCCTTACAAAAATGTCTTTTATCTTTGACTTCTGGTGCTTCTGAACTTGTGAAAATACATAGATTTCATAGAAAATACTAAATTGAGATGACATATGAAAATCAGTATGTACGGAAGACAAAGCCAAAGAATGTTTCAGCAGGAACTAAAATTAAATTCATCTTGTAAAAATTAGTTAGACAGATAAAATGGAAAAGTGTAAAATGCATCGATAAGGAAACAAGCTGGATAAAATCCTGAGAATGCTAAATTCTGTGGGAGCTTTGCCATTTAATCAACTCAGCCAATACTTAGCCCCTGGCAAGTTATACTCAAGGAGACCAAGGAATGGTAGATAGTAATAAACTAAGTGTGAAGTTGTGGTTGGAAAAAGTTTGCTTATGTAGGCATGTTGATGTGCTGGATGCATAAATATCTCTGTTAAAGAATCCAACCCAAAATAACTTTCTTTGTAATTGGTACCTCATTGCACTTAACTCCTGTTTCAGCCACATCATTCATTTTGAACAATGCACTTATCTGTGTGCTATTTTTTGTGATTCATACAGTCCAGGGTGACACTGAAGTTCGTTTGGATATGCTGAGCACAGCAGTGTGAAGAGGACTGCACAGACCCTATGTGATGGGTGCTTTCCTACCACAATTTTTGCAGCGTTTTTTGAAGTAGACACCGGTCTGCTATGTAATTCACCTTGTATGCTTTTCCTGAGGGAGGACTTGTGGTTTCTATTCAGAGAACGCTGTGGTTTCCCTCACATGCTGTTCTGCTGCTGTCTGAATTCTCAAAACGTTGGTAAATCATGCTCAGTGCGCCATGCCTTCAAGATAACCTTGAAGCCCTTTTCCTTGAAGCCCATCCCTTCACAGTTGTGCCTTGTTTCTCTGTCAGACTCACAGCATACTGCAGGACTGCTTGTCATACCATTCTGCTTTTTAGCAAATATATAAGCATATTGGTGATGGAATTACTCTGCATAATCAGCGTACATTGTATACAACATGAAGCTCTCCCATGGATAGTGTCATGAAAGAAGCACAACCTCAGAGGTGCACATACTTGCAGAATTCTCAAAGCAGAAATTGCATCTGTGAATACAGAGACCTGGAAATTTTCCTGTTTTGTTGGTTTTCTTTTTTTGTTGTTGTCTGGGGTTTGGTTGGTTGTTTTTTTTTTTAGTCTGAAAGGCTTTAGTCTCCCATGGGTAAAACTTTTTATGGTGATCAAATATTTTTTATTTGAAAAAAACCTTCTCAGGAGTAGAATTTGTGGTTGAAACAAAAGAATGAAAAGAGACCTTTTTTGAGATCTAGTGGACAAATGTCTTCTCCTTATCTAGGCAGGACCTTTTAAAATGCAGTCTAAATTGCTTCAAGTCTGAGGAGGAAAAAGCCTGAGGATGGCTTTACCTGAAAACTTAACAGGGATGTAGGCCTGGTAGGATTGTAGGAAGAGGAATATGCTGTCATCTTCTCCTGTGTAGATACAATTAGGAGTGTGAAGTAGGGACCCCCTAAATAAGCTTTATTTCCACATATTTCTTAACATATTTCAGAATATATTGTATTAAAAAACAACTAGATAATAAACATTAAAACAGAAAGAAATGTACACTCATGTTGGAAAAAACGCGGGCAAACTAAGTTTGCCTGTCATGAAACTTTCATTAACTGGTATTCCTTATAACCTCGGACTGAGGAATAACTGAGTAAATATTTACTTCCACCTTTTCCTTCTGTAAAAGAAAAAAGGAGAGCCTGTTAATACCTGTTTGTGGCAAAGACACTCTTATGTCATAGTTCCCATACTAAAAGTACTCAGTCCTCAAGGTGGTCTAGCAGCCAATAGCAGAAGTAGTCCAGAACAGTTGTGTTGAGCTCAGCAAACAGGAGCAGCTACTAGTGATAATGTGCAGTGGAAATAACTATTTTAAATGGCATAGGTATTTAACAAGGCTACAGAACCCTCAGAAACACATTTTCTGACTGCTTATTTTTCTACAAGGTTTTTTAAGCATTTTGCTGTACCTCATAGGAACTGAACCTGCAGAACTGACTGTGGAAGATTTACAAAATTTCTGTGAAAGACTCCTAACTCATGACAGTGAGAAGTGAAGGTAGGATATTCCTTTGAGAGAAAAGTGCCTGGATTAAGGTGTAGGTTAGAATTTCAGAAACTGTTACAATCCCTAGGAAATTTCCTTAGCTACCAGGCTTTTGGGTTATTTTCTGCGGTTAGCATTTTTCTTTGAGAAAATGGTATGGAGTATGTTGAAATTTTAGGAGCTAAAAACCCCCATTTTATTTTTTCTTTTACCTGAGCAGAGGTAGGATTTAATCCCTTAGTTCTAAAAAAAAAAAAAAAAAAAATGTTTGGGCAATTTGTATCATGAATCACCTGATTCAACAAGGTAATCGATAAGAAATGCCCTTGCACAGTAATTCAAATAATCTATTTCATATTGGAAGTGTACATAAGAAATATACAAAAGAATTAAAGGGCATAGTTTATAAAGAGAAATTAATTTTGGAAACTGAAAATGCAATGTGTTGCTTGGGACATAACATCCTGAAATAACTGTTGGATTCACAAGTAGCTCAAAGTTAATGTCTCATGCTAGGGCCATGAAGAGATTTAAGTGTGTCTTGTGCCTTTTTTTGACAAGTCAGAAGTATATCAACTGTGTGTCTCAGCAGGACCAGATTAGAGACACTAAGATGCTAACCCGCAGAATGATTTGAGGTCCCCACCTGTAGAAATGAAAATGCATAAATGTCATAACTCTTCCTGTGCTCTGCAGCGGAGGCAGCTTCACTGCAGTACCTCACCCTGCCATTTGCTGTCTGATATGCCTAATCTGCCTCAGCTGTCCAGTCTCTTGCTGTGATTCATTTCCTTAATATGTGTTTGTCCCCACACAGAGTTTTGAAACTCTATATAGAGAAGCATCTCTTTCACCTGCTGAGATACAAATACTGGAAAATCTGAAGTGTAAAACTTACATTCTGAAATAGTGTAATTAATCTGTATATTCTGTACTTGCTTGTGAGAACCGTTAGGGTTTTACACGTTGTAAATGCATAGACAAGTTCTGTTTCTTGCATCCTCTTTGGATAGCTCTATGATTCTCATTTTTCCCTCCACCTTTACATCATGGCTCACCACTGGTGTCAGCTGTAAATGGACTTTTTCTTGCCTTCAGATTTAACTTGTATCTGCTTGTTTTCCTTCTGTTTCCCTCATTACCCACTTCAGCTGTTCCAAATGTTGCTCCCTTTACAAGTTTGACAAATGTTAATTGTGTTTTTAGCATAACTTTTTTGGTAATCAGTGCTTCTCTTAAGCATCAGGTTTTCTATTCCCACTGGTGTCAGCTGTAAATGGACTTTTTCTTGCCTTCAGATTTAACTTGTATCTGCTTGTTTTCCTTCTGTTTCCCTCATTACCCACTTCAGCTGTTCCAAATGTTGCTCCCTTTACAAGTTTGACAAATGTTAATTGTGTTTTTAGCATAACTTTTTTGGTAATCAGTGCTTCTCTTAAGCATCAGGTTTTCTATTCAAACTCTTATGAGCAGGTCTTTCATTCCTGCTTGCTACTTAACAAGAAAAATGAAGGAAATAAAAGAGTAAGTTTTCAACACTTATGGATGCAGGGTAAAATTGAAAATTGCAGCTTAAAGAAGGTATAAACCTGAAGTCTACAGAGAAAGTCAAGAGGTATGTTTAGACTAAGGTGTCCTCGTTCTTGATCATCTAGACTGGGGACCTCCTCAGAACATGCTACAATTCCTTCCATCAAAGGTGCCTGGAAGTTGTTCCAGCAGAAACAAAGGGCCACTGGGAAAGAAAAAACACATGTACTCATGTCTTGCTTTCATAAAGGTTTGGAATATGGCTAGGTCGTTGAGTTGCTCCCGAATCCCAATTTATGCTTAGCTGAAAAGTACCACCTATACCCTCACATAGATTTCTTGCTGTCCTCCGACCACCACCACCAGTCCCTGTCACCCATCCCTTCCAACCTTCCAATTACCCCCACATCTAGTACTTGTCCTAAATATCTTTACCCACACCTCCTGACATTGAATTCTCCTTTTCTTTAAATGAGTTTAAAATTCAAATAGCTTCTTAATATATGCTAGTGAAACACAATATTGCCACCATTTGTCTTTGATAAAACACCGCTCGTCATTACGACTAAGGCCTCTGTTCCTCCTTCCCGAAGTCTGCTGACAGGAAGGAGGTGTTATTGCTGCCCTTGCTTCTGCCATGTGTGTGTTGTTGTTTTAGTTCTCCCACCTTTAGGACTTGCTCAGGTGATGTCTGAGAGTGGTAATTCTCCATGAGTAGAAGTTCTGCCCCTCTACTTCACCCATCCCCAAAGATATTGAGAGACTGAAAGAGGTTAGAGCCTATTCTTTCTTTGTCAATACTTTGCCCTTCACAAAGTACAGAGCAGGAGCAGCATAATACTAGTAATATTATTAAGCATTTTGATGCTGCCCTCAAATGTGAAAAATTCAGTTCTTCTACCACCCTTTCTCCCAGGGGCTGATCTCTTCAAAGCTACCACACTGCAAGAAGGACAATGGAGCGCTCTGACTTGCTTTGTCTGCCCAGGTGCCAGCGCTCTTTGCGTTTTTTAGTGTATTTTTACACAGGAAAATGTATGTTTTACATATGTTTGCAATAGTAACTTAGGCTAAGGATCCTTGGCCCCCATTTACTTTAGAAACATATTCACAATTCAGCATTAGTAAATGGGTTTTCTAAGGCAGTTGCTGCAGCAGTCTTTTCTTCTGCCTGAGGGAAGCAGCCTATAGAACCGTTTAATGAATTTATCTTGAGATTCCTGGCTAAGGGAATTTCAGTGAAGATTTAGTGGCTTATAGACAGAAAGTTTTTCAACTGAAGTAGAAAAATGCATCATTCCTGAACATGTGTAAAGAAAACACAGGAGAAAGAGATTTTAAAAGAATATTTTTTCAATTTTCCCAGACACTGTTTTCAATATAAAACCATTTTTGAAAGAAAAGAATCCAGGCAGTGTTTGGGAGAGCTCAGAAAAACCAGATCAGGAACTATATAGGCATACCCAAATATAGGTATATCTATATCTACAACCAGAACATGGTGGCAGAGCTTGGCATTTCTTCTTTTATTCAAGTGTGTCTGTTACAGTGATCTGCCAACAGAAGTGAACAAAATACTCCCACTGGTTTCGCTGTGTGATGAATTGAGCCCTGAGGGCTCTGGGTGGTTGTGCAGTCAGGTACTGACTAGTGTGTGCCTGTTGGTTTGGTTTTTTTTACCCATCTAACCTTGCCACACAGAGAGTGTTGGTAAGCCACATAATGCAAAGCATGTAAAACTAGTTTTCAGTAGAATATAGCCCTTGTGGGTAAATAATTTAACTCTCTTACCCCAAGTACTGTGTTAGAAACAATATTCAGCATAAACCGATTGTATAGATAGCCTGATTGTAAAGCAAGATTAATATGAAAAGGCAATAAGTCTGCAATAAAACCTACTAACTTAAATCATCCATATTTGTGTACAAGCATTCATATTTAGCAACAGTCCCAAGGCTGAGATTAAAGCTGTTTGGTAGGTTACTTCAAGGCCTTTTTATTGCTAAATCTTATTATGTCTCTAAAATGTAGAAATTAATCACCTGTCATCAAAGCTACAGTGGATTATTGACTTCTAAATGTCTCTACAAAGTGATTCATGACAGAATGAAACAGGAGACTGAACTAGCACTGGAATTCTTTTTGCATGTGATAAAAAGGGTCTATTAAAAGTGTTTGAACAAATGCTGGCTATTAGGTAATAATCACAAAGGATTTTGTTATCAAAACGTGGTGCTTCTTGAATAACCTTATTCAGTTACATAGATTTGCAACAGCAATCCTTTAATGGGGAAGTTATCTGGAGAATTTAGATTGTTCACCTGAGAAGCCTGACATTAGGTAAATTGCAGCAGGATTTTCTGAACTACCTGCAGGCCAACGGTGGTGAAGTGTTGTTTTGCACTTGCTCCCAGGTATTTCAACCCCAAACCTTGTGGGTATTCCAATTCAGAATCATTGGGCTGTGACAGGGAAATTTCTTATGATTTGAATATTTTACCATATATTCAATGTAATTTTTTTGTTTGAAATGTGTCAAAAACACCACAAGAATATACTGCCGAGGGGAAAACCAGTCTGGCTTCTGATTAAGTCAAAGTGTGTTTCTTTAAGGATTGATAAGGGTCCCCCTTTAGTTATAGCTGTAATGCGGCTGGACGGCTGTGACTCTGCGATGTGAGGTGGGGATACAAGCTGCATTTCCTGGTGTTTCTGGGATAAATCTGTAGATCCCAGACTGCTCCTGATAGACCTGTGTTTGTCCTGCTCAGAGCCCATTCTGGAAATCAGAAAGGAGGTCCTCAGTAAAAGACAAGCCGATACACTTCTCCAAAAAGAGAAGCACTAAAATAGTTTCCAAGAAAACCAATATGGAGAACATAAGGATTCTGGACAAATATTTTTGCTGTAAATATTACAAGACCAAGTTTATGGCAAAAGTACATAGAAAGATAATTTTTTCACAGATTTTCAGAATCTCCATCTGTCACATTATGGGTCTGCAGAGTGTGCCTCAGTTGTCTGCTTTCAGCAGGCAGGGAGCTAGGCTGAAGGGTGCTTCCTCCCCAAAATTTCACAGCACGTGCTCTCAGACTACTCTTTGCAAGCTAGGAATGAGTGTACCCTAGTATGTCTGTTCCTTAAATGCATTGTAAGACAGACACTGAATTTCCACTCAGAGTCACTTTGCCATCTATTAAAAGTTAGGGGGACAGGAAGGATATATTCAACAAGGCTGAATAGCACACTTTTAGGTACCAGACTGGGGAAAAAAAGATGTTATAATTGCAAAAATAATGAGATGGCGGGTATTTTAATTTATGTGCAAAAGCAGAATTTCTCTCTTGCTGTTTTTATTATCCATCATTTGCAAGTTGTTGGACACAGACACTAAAGCCAACAGTCTGGAGTTCCTACAGTCATCCTGCCTTGTGATGGCTTCCACAGGGCCCAGTAACTGCATCTTCCTCTGTCTTGCTTCTATTTTCCACATTGATTTTTACAGAAAAATGGTGACATTGATTTGGATAAAAATGAAAAAGCTTTTGATGGCACCATGTGGAGTCAGGCAATTTGGGCACTTAAAATGATTACCCTTGTTCAATTTGACCTGCTCAGATGGGGATTTGTGTGTGCATGCGTCTCTGACTGCTTCCTATGTGCTACAATTGTCTCTCTTTATAAACCTTGGGGTGTGTAAAGGGTTTTTGTCCCTTTCCTCCTTGTCAGCTTGCTGCCTCTGTCCTCACTGTCCTACCTGGGTTGTTCATTTTGAACTCCTATGCTTCATTGTGACTAAGAATATTACATGAGACCTTCTTAGATGTGCACACATGCTGTGCATGCATACTATGTGCTCATGGTCCCTGCAGAGACCCCACATTATTGGTACAGAGAATATAAACAAGTTGCTCCACCTGAACATGCCAGTGCGAACAAATGCTTTCTGTTCTTATTCCTGCCTCCCATCATTTTAACTGTCATTCCTATGGTTAATATTTAAACACAGATTAAAACACTGATGTCACTGAGTTCTTCTGAAGGTGTTTGCAGTCTTCCCAGCTGATGCACACTTTCAGCAGTTACACAAACAACTGTGAGAGTGACAGACATGTTGGTGGTCATTGGTGTGGCTCTCACCAATGCTGGAGCACATCATCCAGGGCTGTGTCTCACTGAGTGCTCCTGACCTCTGGGGATGGAGATGCCACAACCACTCTGGGCAACCTGTTCCCTCTAAACAAAGTTTTTCGTTAATGTCCATCATGAAATTTGCAAGCCACAACCTGTGTCTGTTACTCTTTTTTACTGTTTGCCACTGACAGAAGGGTTTGGCTCCATTATCTTCGTAGCTGCTCTTCAGGTGATTGTGGGTTGCTGTTTGCTCACCCCTTAGTCTCCTCTTCACCAGTCTAACCAAGCCCACCCCCTCAGTCTCTCTTCATAACTGTGAGCTCTCGGTCCACGATCACCTTCACAGCTCCCTGCTTCCACCTTGGGTTCCTTCTTCAGTTTCCGTATGTCTCTCCTGAGCAAGGGGGCACACACTGGGCACTGCTTTCTGGATGCAGCCTCCTCCACACGGCACAGAGGGACACACTGCTGGGCACTTTCCTCCTCACACACCTTACTCGTGGTGAACCGTGCTGATGGCTCCTATTAGGGGTGTCTGCTGACTCGACATTAGGTGTCTGCAGGGCTGTCCATTGAGCAGCTGCGTCTCGGCTTGCACTGACCCATGGCCAGGCAGAGAACTTTGCAGTTTTCCTTATGAGCTTGATGAGCTTTTCGTGTTCCCAGTTCTCAGTTTTCTCCAAATGCCTCTGGACCAAAGCTCAGCCATTCATTGTGTCAGCCACTCTCACTAAATTAAGTGTTGTCTGCAGATTTGCTGAGGGTGTAATCTGTGTCATTGACCACGTTGTTAATGAAGATGTTGAAAAATATGGGCTCCAGTATTGACCCCTGGGGTACTTTGCTTGTTATTGGATACCAGCCATATGTTGAACCATTGATCACTACCCTCCAGGCATGGCAGTACAGCCAATTTTCAACCCACCTGACAGTCCAGCCCACACTGTATTGCAATTAATATAGAGAAGTGAATCCTTTGGGGATTTAAAAAAAAATTTGAATAGATAGTAATGCAGAAATATCAACTACCTAAATGTGGCAGGTGTGGCCAGTGATGAATTCTAAGCCCACTGGGGCCTCATACTATATTCAGTGCAGTTTTGGTTAATTTTTGAGCCAAGTAACAATGCTACATTAAAGTGACCATAAATAACCTCTTCCTAGTTTTCAGTTTTTAAAAAATATTTATTAGCTATCAAGAAGAAAACCCTGTTTGTTTATTTTTTCCTAGAAGTTGAGGTCCAGTTAAGGTGAATAGAAGCTTTCCTGAACTCCTAAGGATATAGCTAGGTCATCCTAAATTCTTCATCATTAGTATTTGCAAATACTTAATATTACATAGATATCTTGTGGCAATATTGTAGAAATGTAGGTGAAAGTAAAAATTATTAAGATTCAGAGATGACTGACACAGATATCATAGCTATCAGCTTGCTAATATCAGTGGCAAAACAGGGAAATTATTTTTTTGGAAATACAGCTCTTCACCATTTGAAATAAAACACTGTAACGCTGTTTGACGTATCGTACTGATGCTTCCAACTTCTTGTGAACTTTCGGATGAAAAACCAGAAAGATTTCTTGTTATTTTGAATCATCAAAATATCATCACAAGCAGAACACTGGCTTTGTCTCTTTGCCACAGGCTTACCTGAGATCCTGACCTAAGATGAGTATGTAGCTTAAAAATTTCAGAGAGGCCAGGAACTGCAGAGATTCTGTCATTAACTCCAGATTTCTTAGGGTCTTTTAGGGTCTTATGTAGGTTTTCTTTCTGACAGACACCCTCTTTCTTGGCTTTTGATTGCTCTTCCCTATAGATCCAAAAATATTGAGGGAAGAAGAAGGAAAGAAGAAAATACAAACACGTTGTGTGTCTTCTTGGCTCATCTGCAATAGCACACCTATAAAACAGGGAAGAAAAGCAGTTGCTGGAGGAAGGACTTAAGAAGAGAGAATAGCAACAATAATACGGATGACTCCTGACTGATGTTTTCATCACTGGATGGATGCATGCTCGTGTGTGTATCTGCAAGGGGAATGGGACTTGGTTGTTCCCCTAAAACACTTGTATACCAGGTATATGATTGTACATAAAATTGCCTGTGCTGAGAATGACAGAAATCTCTTTTCAGTATTGTGTGTGAAAATGCGGGCAAAGCTCCTTGTGCTGTATTCTCTAATGCAAATATTATTGTTAACGTGTGTACAAAAAAATGGGACAGGTAGTGACATTTGTTGAAATGACGTGTTTTGAACTAGCCGGTTTTTTAATAAAATTTTTGTAAAATACTTTGTGTGTGGAATATTTTGTCACATTGCTTGTGATATTTAATGAATTAGTTGCTGTACAGTGCGTGGATTTCTTGGGAAGAGAATTACGAGTTCAGATTCACAGCCACGCTGTGTGAATAGGGGTTGCTCTGGGGCAAAAGTCATTTGCAAAGTTGCACTAAATTCCAAACCTCATTCAGAGACCAGATTCCCTATTAATCAATGAAAGAAGGTAGGTACTCCAGAGGGCCTTTCAAAGCCTTCTGTCTTCATCACTATAATTTTTGGCTAAACTAGTTAGGCTCCTGTATAACACGAGAAACGCTCTCAGGCCTTGTCTGTCTGAAAGAAGGGGCATGCATCTTTGTAACTTGGGGGACATTCAAGGCACACCTTTTTCCTTGAATCCTAAAATGGCAACTGAGAAGCTCTAAATCATAGCGATCCCCCTCTAATTACAGTATATCTCTCTCAGTCTGGATATAGCACCTTTGCAAAGAGAATCTGCCGGCAGTGCAGCACAAAGGTGCAGTTCATGGATGGCTTTACTGAATGCAACGGTATTATGCTGGTATAAAATATGTAGAAGTGAGATCATAATTAGATTCATTAAATTAACTAATAGCTACCCTAACATCTCATAGTCCCATGGCATCTGGCACTTAGATACATGTTTTATTAGATAAGTCAAGGGTGGGGATGTGTTTGTCTGTTTACTCATAGTTCAGTAGTTCAAAGGAGAATTTCTGTGAATATGTTGTATATATTTGTGCCCCCTGAGGCATATTCTCCTTTGTTTTCCCCACAGTAATAACATATCTGATGTCAGATGAGTTTCTGGTCCAGAGAGTGGTGTTCTCTGCTGAATACTGAATTTATGGAGAGCAAAGTTTGGGCACCCATCCCTACATTCTTTCCTTTATTTCTTTGTGAGTTAACTTCTTGTTTCACTTTTGGTGGCACAGTTGGCACTCTCTGAATCCTTTTGCAGAGGTACATTTTTATTGGTAGCATATGGCTATCTAACAGGTGGAGCAGACACCGTACAAATGAGAATTTGCCTTTGGGTCTTTTCATACTTTAGCTTCTGTGAATTTGGCTGTTGCATTTACTATTCTGAAACTCAGTTGGTTTTTTGCTCATCTTCTTCCAGCACATTTCTGATGTGTCTGAACAAGTTTAAAAGATTGTAACAAACTGAAAAGCCCCCGTGCACAGCTTTATGTTTCTCACTCCTCTTACCACTCCTCCCCCTCTGCTATGATGTTGTTTTGGTTCAGGATACCCTTTTAGGTGTGGCAGTACCTTTTTCTTGTCTCCTGCCAGGACATCTAGGCTCCTTCCTCAATGCCTTTCATCACTGTTCTGTATAAGCTCCCTGCTTTGCCTCAAGGGTAGATCACCATTTGGATGCAGCACACTTGACTCGTCTGCTGTGTCTTTAGGGTAGAAAAGGTGGGAAAGACTCTGAGTTTCTCACCAGTAGCTCAGAGAAGCCATTGAACTCACCAATAAGCTAAGTAGGGTGGGTTAAGGACTACTTCACATCGCTAGCCTCATGCCAAATAAAGGGCGAATCTGGCCCCTTATATCTCTACACATGTGTACAGCATCAAGGATGCTATTGGGACTTAGCAAACAATAAGATAATGGATGTGTTAAAACCATCTATGACAAATTCAATACGAGTATTGAAATACAGGGTAAGTGGAAAGGTGAAGTGTTGGTGAAAGTCTTAAATCTCAAACTGACCTTTTTTTTTACCCACAGGACTTGTCGTTGCAACTTCTGTGCTGCTCCGTGGTTGCTTTAATTTATATGACTAATGACATGAAAGATGTAAAATCTGTAAAAATACAGTGTTTGGCTGCTTAAATTAAGTTTATGAGTTTTTCTTAAGCCTGCCAAACAACTTTAATATTTCATGGCTTTCACAGGCTACAGTTCTAATATTTATAACTCTTGTGTGCAGATTTCAAAAATTATAATTACAACTCCCAGGATCCCAGATATAGCAGATGTTCAATATTTTGTACGATGTTGGCAGAAATGCTTTTCATGCTCTTTTTGATCTCAGTACCCCATGTATTGTATCTGCTACAACAAGCTGTTGATAAGAGAGTTTATTGTTATTTCCCTGTAAAAGACTCTGTAGGGCAGATTCAGGATGGCATATAAAGGAGAATGAATAGAGATTCAGTCCTAATGAATAATGAGGAACCCTGTGCAGTGTATTCTTTCAAATGCTGCCCTAGTAAATGACATATAGGATGTCTCCCATCGCATAGATCCACACAGGACTTTTGGAGTTACTGTGACCCTTTCATTTTAGGCTATACATCCTTGCCCCATTCCCCTGTATTGATGGATCATGTCATTTCCCATTCTCTCTTGTATATTCACCCCCATGGTGCCTGTGTTCCCTCTCCTAGAGTGCAAGAATAGCCTTACTTGAGTCAGATGCCAAAGTCCATATATATGTTTTAATCAGAGAGCTGATGTGCAAGATAAAATTATGGCACTGACTAATTTTTCTAACGACCTGCTTGCATGAGGAGAAGAGAAATGAGCTTTAAGCAGCTGGGCTTGTCCCAAATCTTGCCATGTTTTACTTATATTGTATTCCTTATGATTGTAATTGGGCTTTTTTTCTTACAACCATATTGGGTAGTCTGTTAAACAGTTAAACTTCACTGTTACCTAAATGATTGCCCCAAATTTACAACACTATAACTGTAATCACACTCTACCCTTTACAGGCAGAATTTAATACAGCCCACAAAGGTAAAAAAAAATAAAAATTAATAAGTTAATACAATATCCTACAGTATTACAGTAAATGCATAAGAGTAGCAAATAGTAGAGGTCATTATATAAATGAAATTAAATAATTTAAATTATACAATCATTCATTTAGGTCACAATTAGAAATTTACAGAAGACATTAAAATTGACACTGTTTTTTAAGGATAGCTTATAAACAATTCAAATTGGGTACCTGGATTTGATTTTCAGTATTACCTTTAAAATACCCATATGAATATAAAAAATAGATTGAAAACACAATGAAACTTTTAAAAAGCATCATTTGATGATATATGGACCTCTTCTATTTATCATGTCTATAGTACAACTGTAAGAAAAACAATATACTATGTTTTCAAGATGTTGTTTAGTTATTTGTGTTGAAGTTTTCTTTTATTTGTTGGTTTGGGTTTTTTGGTGGGCTTTTTGGGGGGTCGTTCAAACAACGAACTCAAGCCAATGATAAATGTTGCCATTATCTGTTTGCAATCAAGGAATCTACCAAAATGGCATTTGTACTATAGATGACATCCAAATATAAGATGGATCCAATATGGCAAAATCTTGAAGCTTAATGAGGTTGTGTGGAGCAGAAGATGATGACTATGTAAAATGACATTTCCAAATTGGTAACTTCAGATCTGATAAAACTCCTCTGGATGACAATACAAATCATACAGTCCGGTGATTGTACAATAGTTAATGTACAGACAATTTTGTGAATTTGAACACCAATACTTAGGCAGTATTAATTGATTTAAAGTTGAATTACTCAGGGTATATTTGAGGACAATATTTCATATACTAAATGTAAATTGCGTTTAAAAGAGTGGTTTCAGTGACTATACAGATAGCCAAAGTGAATTCATTTACATATTTTGTACTTGTTTGCTAATGGGACAATATGGAAATCAACACTTCGTTATGGAATCGGTTATCAGGAACCATAGCAAAGCATTTTAGCATGCTGGTCAAACACCCTTTCACTGTTTACCCTTTCTCAACACCACCTCTTCAAATCTCTTTGAAGTTCAGTATATTTACTACCTTTCACATGTTTGGAATAGGTGTTCTTTTTGCTTCTCCAAGCTACAAAAGTGTTTACAGCACAGTTCTAAACATCAGTGTTTTCTTTGGCACAGTTGCAGTACTTTTAATTTTGGTATTTTGGTATCCAGTATTTGTAAAAGAAAAAGGTATCTTGTCTTCTCAGCTGGGACCACCGGGTTGTCCTGCAATCTCTGGGTTACAAAAGCATTTTTAACTCTGTGTCTCTTCAGAAGATACATTACCATCCGAAACTGATGCAGAGGAGTTACTCAAAAGCCTGTAAAATTAACAGCATAGCCATGAGCAGTGGACTGAAAATGCTAATTAATGTAGCATCGTGGACTGTGGGATGAGGCAGGATTCATTATGTCCTGGCTCTGTCACTTAGTTCAGTTCTGGAGATTTTGTATTTTAATGTAACTGGACCTATGTATCTGGATGAACCATGTTAAAGAGTTTGTTCAGACACCATTTTTTCATACTTCTGTGGAGACTAAATACCTTACCAAAGCCCCTGATTTTCCCTGGACAAAGTTTTTATTTATGTGCATGATTAAACACATGCTTCACTGCACCAAGTCCTATTGTTTCCACATTTCATCTTTGTCCAATTCTAAGTTATAATTCAGTTGATTATTATACCAGACTTCAATTTGACGAGCTGTTCTTTGCCCAGAAGCGAGCTTGTCTGGGATGTCAGGGAAGAAAAAGTTCAGATATCTTTCAAAAAACAGACAGTGATTTTTTATTTATACTTTAGTATAATACTTTAATACTTTACCTAAGATACAATCTTGGACTTCCTGTGGACTGATGCCTTATGTCAGTAAGTGATTAATAGGTGCTGACATTTGGAAAGGAATAAGTCACGTTTTGTGGCTTTTTAGGATCTTCAAAACATATTTCTTGTTTATGCACTGAATATTTTACAGCAGATCTCTCATTTAATACAAATTCTATGTTAGTCATTGTTAACGTGCAGTATCTGGGGAAGTCTTTAACTTCTGCTCTATCTTTGACTACCGAAAATGTGCAGACATGAATGCAGCCACAGCATTGCAAAAGAAGGTTCTTCCTTACACTTGCCATCAAAAGGATCATCTGAAGTAAAGCAAACATTGTGTTTTGACGGAGCAAATAATTGAAAATGCAGATTGCATTCCTGTCCCCCAAAGTGCTGTAAGCATGCATGTATGCATTAATGCTTGTGAGGATTTCTGACACTTTTTAGATGTGTCATAAAAACAAATCCTATCAAGAAAAAAATAGTTATTTTTGAGGCTGGGCTTGGACGTTGCTTGGAAAATAAGGCATGGGGCTGTATTCTGAAATGAGACTAACAGGAAACACAGAACAGCTGTCTCACTCATGGAGTACTGTCCATCTTGTAGACCAAATGTGGCAAATTTTCCTATGGAAATACATTGTGCAACTGTATAATAACAGACTCATTAAAATAAAGATGCCAAAGAAAACAATTACTCTTATCAGGATTCATTTCCTGACTATTGGTGATTTCTCTTTGCAATTCTGAAGTAAAATTTACCATAAGAATAATAGCCCTCTAGACTGCTGACTCCCAAATAGTGGAAGCTGGTGTAACCAGTTAGTCTTGTTTCTTGGAGAGGTATTCAGCCCTTCACAGAACATGCTCAATTGTTGTGGAGTTTTCACATTCCTTTGCTCTACATAGTAATTAATCATGATTTTGCAACTCCTTTTTAATTATGTGATTGATGATTTTTGATATGTCAAGTGAAGATGAAACAAATGGAAAGCAATTGGAAAATGAAACTGGAAAAAAAAAAAAAACACCACACTGTGAATACCCAGGTTCTGTGTAGAAGCAGAATGGGTGGAGGAGGAGATATGTTTTTCCTTCAGATAGATAAAATGTTCTATTATTATAAGGGTAACAGTTAAAAGTTAGAACTGCAACTAATTAAAGTCCTTGTTTTCTCAAGGCTGTAATCCAGTTTGTGTAGACGAGCTTGTTCCTCACGCCTATGATTACACATAATGAGTGACAAAGCATTATATGGCACGAGAGACTTGTCTGGAACCTTTAATTATTAATATCCAGGGTTATTTAACATTCTTTCTCCCTGCTCTACTCTGCTATCCTCACTCTGAGATCGTAATGAGACTGCTGTTGAGTGTTAGTTGACTCTGCTCTAACATATTTTCATTGTTAGCTTTAAAAGAAATGTTGGGAATATTTATCTATTGTGCCCAGGAGAGGGACTATGTTATATGGTAATGGGTGAACTCTCTTACTTTGAGAAACAAGATTAATATCTCCCAGAGTGAGAATAGGAAGAGTTTTGTATATGATGAACTTTGGAGAGCAAGTAATAGGAAGATCATGAATGCAAGAAATTCAAATGGGGCTGTATCCCAGGGAATAAATAGAGGCCAGCAGAGCCATTGTTGGCTTGACAATGTGATCCTTAAAGGTAGAGGAGCAGAGGCAGTTCAGGATGTGGACACATGTTGTGCTCTCTGTTTCTCATAACATGTTTGAGGGAGAGGTGAAGGAAAACAAAAAAAGAGTAGGGGTCACAAAGACCACGGCACACACCACAGCTAGAAGGCAAGCAAAGGCAGAAGTGCAAAAGGGCACCGGCAGGGCACATTTTTCTTTCTAAATAGGAGGGTAGAAGTAATGAGCAGCAGGAGTCTCATAGTTGTGGGGCAGTGATCAGCAGGTGGAAAGGAACCAGCTCTGGATCGAATGGGAATCATCAGCTGGCCAGTCAAGCTATTTTACTGTCTGCTGGGAGGTCTGTCCTCCTCTTTCAACTTCAGTACCTTGTAGGAATAGTTGTGAAAAAAAGATAACGGGACAGAGGGGTTACAAACTCCTTCTTCACTTTTGCTAGGACTGCTTTAGCTTGGTTTTACGTGGGTTTGGTTTGGGGTTGGTTTTTTGTTTGTTTTTTTTGCGTGTGGGGTGGTGGTGGTGTTATTTTTCCTTTCTCCCTCCTCCAAGGTAACCTAAAACCTTGATAGGAGATTTGAATCATGCTTTGGAAAAAGACAGGTTTAATATGCCTATATCTATCTTTATTTCTATAAGCCAGCATGTTCTGAAAGTTTTTTGCTGACACACTAAACTTGTGCCTAGCTTAGAGCAAATTTGATTCAAACCATTCACTTTACTATTGAGATGATATTATCAGTGGTTTCACAAGAAAAATTTCTTTAAATGGCTGTATAAATCTCATAAATGGGAAAACAGTTGCTCTGATTTGTACTTGGTATAACAGTAGATATTCTGTGAATAAAGAGATTGCTCTGCTACAGGGATGATATCAGATCATTGACATTTAACCCAGTGACTCTTGAGCCTAATAGGAGGTCATTGATGAAAACACATTTGGTAATTTCAGCTTATCTTCTTTCTGATGGAAGCTTATATCATCCCAAACAATTACACATATACCATGTGTACGTGCACAGCTGGCGTAAAGTTACACACAAAGATGACTCTGAGAACACTCTAAATTGGAAAAGTCTACAATAGCAATAAAACTTTATCATTGTGTGTCATTGGCCTAGTGCTAATGCTGGAGACTATTTGAAGGACTGGAACACTCAGGGGATCTGTAGTAGACAGAAAAGTCTCTCATAACTCATAATTTCTATCAGCCCAAGTCAGCTGCAGACAAAAGTCATTGCTTGATGCGATCTGTGGTAGTCAGCATATGATGAGCTGATGTTGTTCTTTCAGTCATGCAAAACAAAACCCATCACCACTAAGCCAAACCCTGCTGGCCTCACCAAACTGAAGATGTGAACAGTCTCACTGCTCTCAGAGAGACTGCACAAATAAAGCAGCTGAGTCTCTGCAGCTGGAATCAGGGCAAACCCCGCAAAGCCAGGCTTCTACAGACCTATGGCTCCTGCCTGGTTCTCTGAGGTCCAGCAACTTGGAGCTGCTTTTCCTGTGGTTGGAGTAGTCCTGGCAGTTTTCCCCAATGTGGAGCCTTAGTGTTTAGTAGGGATAAGTTCCCATTCTAAACTTGGCCTTAATACAGACATTACTACTGAACGTATCCCACCTGATTGTACTCTCTAGGAGCTTAGGGTCTTCAGAATTACTACTAGTCAGCTCAAACTTGATTGAAACTGCCAGTGGTTTCAAACATTTAAGGGTCTGGGCATCAAGGACTCATGCTGATAGGCAGTTTAGAAAGACCATTCTTCTTCTGGATATTGAAATAAAAACTGCCCATTACACAAGACTAGAGGTATACTGGCAAGACACAGTAGCAGGAGAGATTGAACTTCTGATTTTTCCAAGTGGAATTGCATACAGGGACTCTGGGTTTCTCTCAGCTGGAAGTAAACACGAGGTGCAGTGGCTTCCCTTAACTCATGCCACTTTGCACAGCAGTAAGAAAGTGTATATCTCAGTTGATAAATGGTGTGTGCAAGTTGATGAGGTTGCAATTTCTTTAATCTCTTCACGGCAGATTGCTGGTATTTACCCTCCCACTTTAATTCTGGGGAAATAAGGTGAAACCAGAGGAATGGGGAGGGAAGATCAGTGTATTGGGCTACCTGGTTGTGCAGGAATTTGGTAAGTTTCTTATAGGTTACTATGACTCTTCACAGTGGCATGTTTTCATGTTATTAAAATGAAATAACCAGAACTGGATAGTATCTGCTGAAAGTCTCTCAGCTAGCCAACAGTTGCAAAAGACAAAAATAACTAATAGCTGGTTTGATGACAGAAGGCAGAAGTAGTATTGTAGTTAAAGATGGTGAGAAAGAGCAAAGCAGAAATATCAGAAACTCATAAGAGGCTTGTACCCAGGAGTTTCCAAGATGTAAAATATAAAAATTGAGCTAGATGGCGGCAGCATTATATAACTTGCTTACATTATGCTAAACTGACATTTTGATTAGAGAAGGTGGCATAGAAAATGAGTTTGGGAAAAAAGGGTTTTGGAGGAAGTTGCCAGGTTGGAGCTGGCAATGGGGGGTTGAATTCAGCTCACACTTTAATAGCTAAATATAGGCAAACAGGAGTGAGGACCCTGAGCTTCTATTACAGCCAGCCAAATTATCACTACAGTCAGTGGCCTCATCTGAGACACCTCAAGGTATTTCACCAGTCCTTGTCTGTCTCTGTAAGCATATGGGCCTCCCAAAGGTTCTGTGCCATATCTACCAAAGCCAAGCAGTTGTCTTGAGCTTTGAATAGTGTCCCCAAACACCTTTGTTTAAGAAAATACATAAATCTTTGTCCACCACTGAATATACTAGGAGCTATGACACCTAGTTCCCATGTAGATACCTAATTTAGGGAGCTACAGCTGGGAGCTGCTTCCCACTCAAGATGCCTCTTTATAGAATACCAGGCAAGCAGCTTTCTTGGAACTAGGAGTGGTGTTGGAAATTTTCCTGCTAGGGAGTCCAAGGGGGAAGGGAAGCATAGTTTGGCTGTCAAAGAAACATCGCTTGGTGATATTTACGTGGGCAGCCAGTAAAACTGAGGATGTGATCTTTTGTTGTAATGCAATGTTGGGCTGCCCCTGAAAGAGATAGTCCTTGTTCCCTCAGCATGACATGGACTCTCCTTTTCAATTTGATTGAATCAGATGACTATATCTACAAAAGTGAGTTAGTATAGCAGGCTGAGAGGACAGAAAACAGTATTTTTTAAAAACTTTGCATTTTTCAGAGTTTGTTTTCCACTGGATCACCATGCAGTGAAACCACCCATCCTTCAGCCATTTGGTTATTTGGAGAGGAAGGGGCGGGAAGAAGAAGGAGGAAGGAATTGCAGGCTTTCTTGCTGCTCCTTGCACTTTTTTTGGCTTAAGTGTAATGTTAGCATTGGCCTAAAGGTATTGGGCCTGAGAGAAAACAACTTATAGCACATAGGTTAATCTACTTTTTATGTGTAGTTTTATATTTTCCCAATTCATTCTTTGTTTCATACAACTCACTGTTTATCACAGAGGAAGCACTACCTCTTAGAGATATTCAGGAAGGCATCTGTTTTTTCACAGGTTGTTAAGTCAGCTTGTGTGTATGTTTGTTCACTTCAGGATGAATCTGGGGATGCTTGAACCCACTACTTCCTCCTGGTGATCATTTAGTCAGATAGGTATATTATGAAGATAAATATTTTAAAACAAATGCAATTTTTTTGTATTAAACATTTTGAAACAACAGTGAAATATGGGATATATTTGGTAATTTTTTAGTAGTTTAGAAATATTTTAAGTATTTTCTGTAAAGCTCAAATTATATCAAATTTATTTTGCCTTTTCTGTGTATGTTCCCATCCTCATTCTGGCAGTATACAAAGAATCTAAGAATAAAAACAACAAAACATTTATTTCTCCATCTTCTTTTCAGGTCTTGTGGTAAATAACTTAGTTATGTTAAAATGGTTGTTTGTGTTTTAAGTGTTTTGTGAATCTGTTTGAAGAAAGTATCAAAGGAAACCTGAATAAATGAAAAACGATTTGATGTAGCAAAAGGGATCTAATGGTTGTGATCTCTGTTTGTGTGTCTTACCAAAGAAAGAAAAACCAAAGGAAATGAGATGAAGCCAATAGCTCTCTGCTAATGTCTTTGCTTATGTATCAATATCTTCTTTAATGAAAAATCAAAGCTGCTATTGCAGCTGTAGGAATAGTGCTTTTGTGGGACAAAAGGAAAATGCAGAAGCAAACATTTCTTTTAGGACAGATTTTAGGAAGAACAATCACAGATTTAAAATTGAGTACTAGTTTTTAAGCACACACATAGGGACTTAAAAATTTCTAAGGTAACAAACCTTTCTTCACATTCAGATGATTTTATTACCTACCTATCAATCAAACTTTGGAATTGAACTGCTCAGTAAAGAATGTTTGCAAAGATAAATAAAGTACAGTGCTTCTTTCATCACAGTCTGAGGTGCACAAAATGCAATCCAGGCTTGGATGTGTATGAAAAGAGACCTTCAAATATTTTGTAAAATAATTATTTTTACTGCAATTTATAACTCTCTCTCCTTTTACTTTTTTTTTTTCCTATCTAGACAGCCTACTGCTTTCACAATATGTTGATCCCTTCATGTGCTAGAACATAGCTGAAGAATAGAGTTATGTATATTTTCATCACAGTGCTCTGAAGAACTCTTTTAATCATATTTTGTTCGCTGGCTTGGGGAAAATTTCCATAATCTTTGTTGTTAAATTGATATTTGATAAATTGGTAATCATGGCTATCTTGATTAAAACATGATTAAAATACTCTTCAAACTAGGGAAAAAATAAGTATATTTTCATGGCTTACATTGCTTACAGATTTTAAGATCATTTAACAGAAAATCGGTTTCACCTCCTGAAAAATCCTTGGTAATGTGTTGCATATTATTACACATCATTATGCTCAGCTGTATCCATTATACACATGGAATTCATGAGCACTTAAGATCCCCAACATCTTCAAACACATGGCTGTCTTCACATACAGAACTGCATAGGACTGGGGTTTATGAAATTACATGAATCTATGAAGTATGACCTAAAGTCATGAAAGAACCTTGTTAACTGTGTGCTGTCCTTGTGTTTGTCTTACCCTTGTCCTACTAATACTTAACTATACCAAATACGTGAGTTTCAGAGGAGACTCTCTCTGTTATGGAGTAACCAACATCATCAAGATGAGGAAATGGAAGACCCAGTTATGCATCCATAGCTTTGTTATTCAGTTATTTCATGAGAGTTTATCCATTGCTGCTTCTCTAGCCACGTCTAAATTAACAAATAAAACTGGCCTTGATGTTTTATCATGACTCCCATTCATGTGGTAATACACGTTCCTTGTCCTCCCATCCCCTACAAAAAACCCTACAGTGACTGCACTGAAATCCATGGCCATGCTCCCTCACAAAACAGAGCACTTGCGAGAATTCTGCTTGTGATAGATCAAAGTCGTGATTTTGATAATTCTTTTGTGGACATTGCTCAGCCATGTGCTGTAGCTGGGCTAGCTGTCATCCCTCTGACCATGCTTTTGTCCTGGACCGCCTACCCATTTTTGAGGTCCTGGGGTATGACTCTGAGCCAGCCACACAGTACTCTGGCTGGCAGGATGATCAAAGACAGATAAGAAGTGGGAAGTATGTGGAAAAAAGGTGAAAATCCTTTAAACTAGGAAACTAAAGGAAGTCCCAGGAGGTAGCAAGGAAAAATTTCTATCAACTCAACTGAGGATAAGTTAGTAAACTAGACACTGAAGTTCCACTTGACCTAAACTATCAGCAACAATGAAAGTTGTGTGCTCACATTATAGACTATGCCCTTATGCACAGTATTCTGTACGGAAGATACTGTATCAGTCACATTGTAAAAGACCTAGATCAACTTAAAAAAATAAAACCCAATAGAATGATTACAGCCGCTGCATAGAATGACAAGTATTATCAACAAAAATTAATCAGGCGCATCTTTTAGTGAACTCAATTAATAATGTGCAACAACAGGGTCTCTTTTCTTAAGATGAAAATTAATTAGTGGAGGGAAGGTCACTTGGAGATGCTGACATCACTCATCAGAATGCTCTGGCAGCTCTAATTATTTGTCTTCCAGGCTTGGGTGATCAGAAATTATTGCAATACCTGAGCAACATTTTGAAAAACCTTTGTGCATGGCTCTTTTAATTAGACCTGGTATTTGATTAATGCAGTGGAAGCATTTAGATCAGCCTCTTATCATTGAGTGACTTAGAAGTTTTAGGGAATTATACTGTGGAAGACAGGGTCACTACAGTAGATTTTTAATTCAGACTTAAAAAAAAAAAAATCAGCTTTAACAATTTAAATTAACATATATGTCTTTTCCTCCCTTTATCATTACCTAGAATGAAATTATATATTTTTCAGCATCAAATGAGGTAAACTGTACACTGTGTGAAAATGTAATTTGTGTGTGCATAATAATACATGATTTACATTTATGTATATATCAATTTAAAAGCACCTGCTAAATTTGTGCAAGCTGGATTTATATAACGTAGCAAAGCAGAGCATTGAGCTACACTGCGTAATCTATATTGCATTGACTTTTTATTTATTTTGATTTTATTTATATACAGAAACACACACATTCGTGTGCATGCATAAATATGTAAAAATTATTTCCAGTTAGAAATGTGAATAATTTGCAGTAATTTTCAAAATCTTTGAGGCTAGGCATTAGCTCTTGTTCTACCAAACCTAACTGGCAGTACCGGCGATACAGACAATGGAGTACTAGCCAAACACAAAAAATATTGTTAAATGCCATAAACACAATAATGAATAAATAAAAAGATTATTCGGTCAGAGAGTAAGAGAACAGTAGTAAAAATAATACCCATCAAATATAACAATTAAACAATAAAAAGCCACCATGGACACTTAGGCATCACAAATGCCATTAGGAGATGGCAGCTTTCCATATTCTGTATGCCTGAAGATGTGCTGGTTAGTCTGGAAATGCAACTTGCTTTTTCTGTCCATGGCTTCTCTCTGGCCAACAGATCTAATTATTTTAAAGTGTTCTTAGAGCAAGTCTGAGTTTCTAGTGTAATGATTGTTACAAGTATTCGAAATGTGTGAAATCACCTGTTTACTGTTACAACTTGTTCTTTTTATTAATGTTTTTTTAGGAACAAAGTTTAAATTTATAGCATATACAGAACACAGTTTCATAGGCAAACAAGAAAGCAAACCAATAGTATATTTTTCCCTTGTCTTTAAAATAAAATAAACTCTCAGATGATCACAATTCTGTGGAAGTTAATGTAATTGTTCTGGCTGAAAACTAGATTTGGCCCATAATGTTGCATTCTCTCTCTGATTTCCTCACAGCATGGTTTTATTATGACGTGGTTTTAAATCATAAACTTATTCACTCTAAGAGACTATAAAATAGAGTAATCAATTTTTATTTTTGATGTATTTGGTTATTTACAGCTTCATTGTCCAGCTAGGGAACATACAGCACTGATATACCACCACTGACTTCAATAGAATTATACCCTTTTATACTGAGGCTGGATTTGGCAATAGCAGATAAAAATGAACATATCCAGAAAAGGTAATAAATTGTAATTTCTCATAAAACTCTGTGAAATAAATTGCTTGAAATCTCCTATTACTTAAAGTTCTAAAAACATTATACTGTACTGTATCAGGTATAGTTTGTCAGTATCACCCAGATGGTAAGGGGCCTAGAAATTGCTTTCTAGGTGGAAAGGATCATATACTGAAAGAAAAAAGTTTTTGCAGAATAAAATTAGGATCAGAGAAGACCACAGAGGATAGCTTACCTTGAAGTTTATGTTGTGGTAAGTCTGTTTTGTTTCATTTGCCAGTTGGGCTGACTTTCAGGATGAAGGGGTGTGCCTCTGTTGCTGGGACCTGCAAAATTGTTCCAAACATTGATTTCTCATTGTCTGCCAGAGCTATTATCATAAAGCAAGTACAGTACTTCTCTGCAGCAAGGTTATACTAAGGAACATATTTTAGTGAGCTTCTAATTTTTTTTTTGTGTTCAAAATTTAGTATTGAAATAAAGCCTCATGCTACTAAATGAATAGGTATTGGAAAAATCAAGAAGATTTTCAGATACAGCTAGTGCTTTGAAATTTATTTTCTATGAGGGAAGATGCTCTTTCTGGCAATTTTATTTAGGCTTACAATGTATTCAAATTGGGAACAGCTGTTTAGCTTTTTAGACAATGCCCTGGAAAATTTCATAAAAGCTTGTGAGGCAAATTCTGGAAGATTTCATATTAAATGAAGTAAAACATCAACATTCCTTTTTTTGCATCACATGGCCAGGTGCTAAGAAAGATAAGAAGATGTGTTAAAAGTTACCTTTGCAAGGATAAAGCAAAGCAAAGAAAAATGTGGTGAAAGAATTCAAGCTAATTTATCTTCACATATAATTTAGGTCAATCTAAGATTGATCCTTGGTTTGCTAACCAGTAAATAAACTAGCTTGTCGGAGTTTCATTGCTTTACTCTCCTACTAATCTAAAGTTAATATAATTCTCCAAGTAGTATGCAGTCACACCTGTTTGCATGAAACCTGTTTCAAATTTATGGGTGGAATTCATCACACCCAAGAAGGGCCATGATTTAGCTGTTTACACAGAGGAGTATAAGGTCAAGCAAGATGCCCTGCGGTATATCCTCCACCTCAAGCTGCCATTCCTGCAGATCATTGCAGCTGTACCACAACTGTTGGCCCAGGTATATACAGACATTTGGGGGATCCTCCCTCAAATGGTATTATGTTTCTATGTTAAAGCAACACAATGCCAGTCTAGCTGCCCTGGATGACAAATTCAGCACCTTAGAACTGACAGGTTTAGCCTATGTGACCACCTGTGGTAGATTTAGGCACTTTGGTAGATCGACTAGGTCTGTCTTAAGGTAAGTGAATGAATCTTTTCCTTCAATTGACTGTTTCCCATCATTGACTTCAGAGCTTAGGTTAGATCCCTGGCACTGAGTTAAAGTCACATGAGGTAATTCCCACACCATACCTAAGTCATATCTATCTGTTATCTTACTGCACCTGGGATCTGAACTTCAAGAGAATGAAAATTCACAAGCAAATGCTGAAAATGCACCTAATCCCAACACTGTTCCACACTTCAGAATAAATCAGTTATGGATATCAACTCGAGCCTCACACAAAACAATGTTAGGTCCTTGCAAACTCAAATAGATTTTATGGCAGTACTAGTTAGCAGTTGCTTCCCAGTCATTTTGTGTTTAGAAATACATTGTATGTCTTCATTCATTTGTAGCTCTCTTATTAATTTTTCTTTGTCACTTATCACTAAAAAGACAAACTCCTAGGACTGCGGCTAAATATTGCTGTAAGTTTACTTAGAGAAATTCCAGGATAACATTAATCTAATTTAGAATGGTAAACTAGGGAATAGAATTTAATCTCAATAAAGTGGAGAAGTTCATAGGCGTATGCCAATAAAAAAATAAATGTAGGAAAGTGAACTGGACTTAGCCAAACACCTGGTTTCAGTTTACAATCTTTTGTTAGAGTTAATTGCCACCTCCCTCCATGCTTTGTTGTTCATAAATAGAAAATTTTATAGAAAACCATACTTGTTGATTTGATTTTTTATGAAAAATAGTTGCGTGTAACATATAGTTCCTTCCAGATTGTAGTATGTCATGACTACATTCAACACATATCTATATGAATGTAGATTCTGATTTTTCCTTGAAGTTAGAATCTATGAAATTTTTTGAAGGACTGGCTTTAGTCATTGTTCAAACTGAGTTCCTTTATACCAGATGCCTGGTGTAATTTATGTTAATCTTAATTAACAATATTTGAAGCAAATCATGATAAATAGATGCCCCCCCAAACATTATGCATCTAGTTGTCTAAGTAATCTGATGAGTAACGAATCAAATTAGCACAAGCTTTGCCAGTGTTGAGACATAGGTCTTTATTAGAAAAAATATACATCATTCCAGCTGTGATATTTCTTATGCTTATTATTTTGATCAAACCTGAACTACAAAATCACTCTAAAGAAATTTACTGCCTTTGGAAACTCCATTTATCTCTGCTTCTGGAGGGTAATCTTTATTTCTCCTTTTGGCAAACACAATTTTAAAAAAATAATGCCAAGTTGGTGTGGTGTGTGGGTGGTTTTTTTTGTTAGTTCGGCATTTTTTGTTTGGTTGGTTGGTTGGTTTTGTTGTTGTTATTAAATGACCCTCAACTTTCGTAATAGCAGTAATATCAGATTTAACCACCTAAGTATAAAATACATCAAAGTGTCTTCCTGGACTGCATTAGGAACATAGCCATATCTTGAAGCTAAATATTTATGTGTTTCCATTTTGACATCCATACCCAATATTAACTGATGGACAAAGGGAAGGTACACATATATGTATTGAAGTTGTGTCAGCATTGCATTTTACAGCAGTTAAATAAATAGTAGATGAATTCCTGCCACCCTTTGTTTAGCTATATGGGGCTCAGCTGTGTCGCTTCTAACCCTAACTACATCACTTCAAATTACCAGTAAATTAACAGAGTAACACTTTCAACCTCAGAGCAGATTTGATCCAAATAGTCTTTAAATGCCATTTCTGTTCCTATTAACCTAAAGATCAGCATAGCAGATATTTTCGTAAGGCTGCCCAGCAATACAGGGCATTAATGGCTAAGTTGTGACAGCACTTTTCATGATGATTTATGATTCAGTGTTTAACTTGATTACTCCACTGCTGACTCTGAATACTATTTCAATTAGTGCACAGAAGGTCACATCACAAATATTCCTCTATAATCTATTCCTATTAACACTAATACACAGAGTAACCAAATCTTTTCACCCTTGTTGATTCAAATCATCCATAGCACTAACTGCAGGCTTGTTTACCAGTTTACTGCTCTGGACACATCCGAAATGGTAATTTTCAGTCCTTTGAGTATCATTAATAGCTGTACCGTGACATTGTGAATAAAGCATCCCTCTGCCTCTGTGTGTGCATTAATAATTATCAAAGGCTCAGATATTTTAAATGGAAGGTGCACATTCAAAAAGATCTCCCATTTAAATCGTTATTTCACAGCCAGTCATTAAGGGCAACATAACAAGAGCAGGTAGTTAAGAAACATAACGGGAGAGGTCAGTAAGTAAAATTCAGGCTGATGTATAAAGCTAAAACAGCAGAGGTAGGAAGCTCAGTAAAGATTTGGGAGCCATGTTTCCTTGATGGGTATCTAACACATTCTTGTATACACCTCTGGTGTTATGGGCAGTAGATGAAGAGCAATTTAACCTTGGAAACCTAAAATGGGAAGTATGAGGAAGCTAGTCAGCTCAGCCAGTGACCTTGACTCTCCTAGTCCTGCTCACTAGTCTGCTGCCTAGTTCTAAGAATCTTCAAGAAGTATTTTAATGCCTCAGGCTTTGGTATGAGAGGCCAGCTAGTGCTTCCTGTTTGTGTTCCCTCACTTTTGGCAGGATGGACTGTCTTGCATCTGTCTTTATTTTTTGTTGGGATCATTAGATTGAATTTTTCTGTCTCCACCTTCTCCAAGGGGCGTACATCAGTGGACACTTTCAACAGGCAAAGGCCAGTCTCTACCAAAACCACAGCAATAGCTGCTGCTCCATGTTCTTTTGAAAATGTAACCACTGGATTTGGAGCTATTATTTACCTTTAACCTATGGGGTTAAAGAGCTCAACTAGATAATGGGAAACTAAAGTGCAACTCGCGTCTGCCATAGAAAACGCAAGAAAAACCTCCCAGCCAGGTATCTTCTCTGTCAAGTTGTGGAGAACATTTTATCTCCAAACTTCAACAATCTAGGCATTACATCTCTCTTCTGAGTTCACTCCCTTGTTCCCCATATAGCCAAGTGGGACAGTAGAAACACAGTGAGGGAAATGCATACCATGCTAAAACAATTCCAAGGAATTTAGTGTCACTTTAGGTGCCCAGAGATGCCCTACCCAGAAGTCTGTCTGCCACTCTATCAGGGTGCAGGTCTCCTGTGATTCCTACGCTACTCCTACAGGTCCTGTGTGCCTTGGATCTTGTAAGACATTTCAAACGGCAATGGACACCAGTGTTTAGGCAGCTGAATCCCAATTAAGATTTCTAGCTTTTGGTTATTCCATTTTATGTGAGATGATGGGCTTTCCAAAAGAAAAAGGAACAGAATTCCCTGATGTCATGGGTAGGGCATTAACTGAGCAGTAGGGTGGGATTACTTCCCAGCTTCTGTTTCACAGACCATTTCTCCATTTATTACAAGCGACATAATGTTAATGTCATGTAGGATTAGACACTCTTATGGAAATAACATGGATTTCTAGCCTTTCAGGAGTTTTAAAAATATAAATACAAATATTATTAGTGTTATTTCAAAAAATACATTCACAGCCTTATTTCTTGATTTTATTTTTTTATTTCTGGGTCTGGGGTGAGACAATGCATTGAATTGGCTGACTTTAGTGGATGTGACTGCATTAATGTTTTAATTCAGATCAGGAATACACTTTTAAAGTCAGTATCCAAATTGTTCCCACTTTCCATGTTGCGGTGGGTACTGCAGAACAGTTTTAGAGTGCATGAACTAGATTCCGTATCAGATGAAACAAGCACTAACAGTGTGATCTAGGAGTCACCTAATGAGCTCCAGCTGTTAATTTATGTTCATCTTGTGGACCAGATTACAACAAGTCCAAAGTAAACCCCACCCACAAACATGTCTGTGTATGTCAGGACCTTACTACCAGCTGCTTTGCTCTGAAGACATTTTGTGCAGGACAAAACAAGGCTGTCTTTGGCCATTAAAAACCCAAGTATAAAACCTGAAGTTAATAATTAATATTTTGATTACCTGAAAGGTAATTTTGAAATTTAATTAAGTTACTTCATTATTACATGCATTATTTTACAGGTAAGTTTCTCTTTCCCCTCCCCTAAATATTGCATTCACAGCTAGTTTTCACAAATCTGTTGTTAATTTGCACACAGATGTCACTCTCCGCAGGACATAAAAACAAAGCAGAGATAGCTAGCAGTAGTGTTTGCTGTGGCATCGTACTTACAGAAGCAGCCTGGCTTTCATGTGTTTTTTTATAAAACAAAGCAAGTTCTCCAGACATAAGACGTACAAAGTTCTGATTTGCTGTTCACATATATTTATGTAGATATCTATTTAATGTATCGCATGTGCTCTTTTTGAAAAATAGAAAATTCCTGAAAATTAGAGTAGTGGAATTGTTTCTAGACCAATGGTACTGTTTCCTACTGTGTTGCAAAATGTGCCTGACTACAATTTTGGACAAAGTTTTTTGGGGGAAGAAAATGGTGAGTTTTTCTTTCCCAAGTTTTATCATGCTAAAAATTCCAGCAAATATTCTAAAATGTGACAACTACAGTGACGATGGGGAAGGAAAGCCTGTGAGACTCTCCAGAGCCTGAAACAGAGCAGCTGAGTTGCAACATCCTTCAGTTGTATGAGAAATGACTGCACAACCGACAAAGCAGGCATCTCGCTTACACTGGAGTCTAGTTCACATGGAAGAATTTGTTTTCACTTTCCTGATTTTGTGTGACGTGTTTTCTGGCTTTACTTAGTAGTTCTTCCTTTCTCTTCCTTTTTTCATTATTTTATTTTTTGTTTAATTGGGAAATTGTATACTTAGGCTATGATAAATTTGAAGCTTCTTCATTGTACAGCCTGTGCACAAAGAAACATATGATACAGTTTTCTCAGCTATAGTAACTTCCAAAATTAACACTGTTCAGTTTTAGAAATGTAGAATTTTCAAGTGACATTAACAACTGCTTAGAAATTTGCTTTCCTGTAATATTTGATGTTACACAAATTCATTGATTTACAGGTGGCATCAGGAGGAGAACAACTTTGGAAATTGACAATATTCAAACTATTTTAATGATCCTCAGCAAGAGGTCATTAAGGTCAATTAAGGTTACACAGGTACCTTCTCATTCCTTAAATTTTACGTAAATTTTCAGGAATTAATTTTTCAGTGGTGCTCTCTTTGCAGGTAATTATCCTTTCTGTTGTTTTTTTCCAGTGCAGAGAATACCGCAGCTAAGCTTTTCATCCTGACATTTGGGTTATCTGTTTCCAGTCATCACTATAATCAGGAAACAGTGAGAAGCATGAAAACTGATTTTGGAAAGGGTTGAATTTCCTAAATATTACATAGTCACTGGATTTAACTTTTAAACAAAGAACTACAATTTTTTTAATTGTCAGTCTTCTATTGCTCATAACTAAAGGTAAATAAACCAACTAACAGTGTAAAACTTCCTTCTACGACACAAAAATCCTCTGCCAACAACTTGATTGTGTCCTAGGGACATGTGGAGATGGAATTAAAAGGAAAGATCCTCTATCAGCTCCTTTTTGTTTGCGTATTGTTTGTCACTGGATCTGTTTATTAGCCTGGAGATAATATGACAGTTGACTCTAGCAGTACCACAGCACTCATTAGTAAGCTTGACAGGGAGGTGCCAGCAGCTACTCAAGATTGTATTTTATCAATCTTCATGACTCACTTGGGAGGCTCCTTATACTGTAATCTACTCCCAGTGCTTGCTGGGACAGGGACAAGCAACCACGTGTGCTTCTAAGAATGGGGACTTGAAGAAGTTCTGTGCGACGAGATAATCTCAGACAGAAAAATGTAGTGCTGACCTGACAATTCTGCAACTTCTACCTGACAGGTTTGATGTCAAATATAGGACACTTGCATAGAGTTTTTAATGTAAATTTTCTAACATTTATGTTCCCCTTAGGATAGTTATTTGCAGAATTCACTCTAAAAGAAAAAATGAAGATAGGTACAAACATTAATGCCAATCCTGAAACTGTGTCATCAATCAAAAGAAGCTGTGACAATACTTAGCAGATTTCAATGTTTGCTCTCTCTCGACTTTTCCCATGATATTTTTGGTAGATTATGATAATTCTGAAGTAATTTAATGCTTTCTTTTTAATTTTAAAATGTTACTAATTTGTAGCACTGTGATTCATCACACTGATGCTAATCCCAAAATTAAAAGATTTTGAATCATTCCTTCCACAGATACTAAACTGTAGGAAATAGCATGAAATAAAGTAAAAATAAAAATGCAATGGTTCTCCTTTCCTCTCTGCATGTTGTGCTTTTCAGGGGCTTTAGGGTAATTTTTTCAGTGCCCCAGGAAAAGATAGTGACATATTCATAAAAAATGCATAGAGCAAGATTCTAATTTATTTACACTGAGTACTTTCAATAAAAACATAAGTATTACAAGTTTCACGTTAAAATCATGACTCTTGGCAAAACTGGTGCCTATTGTGTGTACTGGTGAAATATTAAGTGTTGATACAGTTTTCTCCTGCTACATGTTAGTAATGTCTCCTAGATTACCAGCCAGGGAAACAGAGTGTCAGCTTTTGTCATGCAAGAAGAAATGTTTTAATCTGTTTAGGAGGTTGCTGCAGTATGAATTACTGAGACGCCATATGTCCTCTGAAACACATGGCAAATTCATCTTGCCTGAAGAACAACAACTGAAAAAAACTTGGTTGTGTGGTCTGATTTTGGGCATATAAAAAAAAAAACTTATGTATCATCTTTAGCAATAAATTTCATATACCATACATAATGACACTGCAACAGTAAAGAAAATGTATAGTACAGTCTGACTTTACACATTAAAATCCTCCTTCTGTATGTATATCAGCTTGAGATGTCTTTTTTCACCTTTTTGAATACCTTATCTGTACATAGTTTGTTTATTACTGCAAAATAAACATTTTTTAAAAGGATTGCATCACCTCTGAAACAGATTAAACACTAACACGACTGGCAACAGGTTCCTATAATAAAAAATGAGAAATGTCTAATCTCAGTCAGACTCACTGAATAAGTAGAGCAGATACCTAAAGTGACATAACTCAGGGACTTGAGTGAGAGAGGGAGAACTGAGGATTACACATCAGGAAAAGAAAGATGTGAGGCTAGATGCTCACTTGGGAAGCATGCATGCATGTAAAAGGAGAAGATTTTGAAAGGAAAGAGATAGCCACTCCTTCAACAAAGAATGCTGAACTCTGACTAAAAATTGAAGCATAATAAATGCAGCATTCACTACAGTGTCTGAAATTATTATATTTGAACTGATTGTGCTCTTTTTTTACTGATAATTCACCTGTTGATACTATTTGCATGTTTGATTTTGAGATTCCATGAATATATATAATCTGAAAGGTATTTCAGTTTTAAAGCTAGAAATCAACATGTGAATTAATTTTCTCAACAATATCATCACTGAAGCAATGTTATGCCTGTAGCAGAAAACCATCAAAACAAGAAAATTCACTGCTAGGGCTGCGCCATGCCATATGTCCTCTAATACCTAATTACAACAGGGGCACAAAAAGAAAGTCATTAAACTTGCACCCTATTGTGCATAGGTATTAGAGGACATATGGTGCATTTCAAGTGTAAGTATGAAATTCCATGCATTTCTTTCATTCGTGGCAACAGTTTTTAACATAGGAAAGTTTTGTTTCTATTTTGGTTTTCTAGGAAAATTGCTAAGATTATAACTGTTGATAAAAATGATTAAAACACAGCCCTATCCTCCCAGCACACCACCACCCCCTCCCAGAATTTGCAATATCTATTTAAATTAAATATGCATCAACTTTCTTACAGAATTCTGGAAAGTTTTCTGTATTTGAACACTTCTTTAAATGTTCGGGGTTTTGGGGTTTTTTTTTACAATTTAAATAAACTGAGTTGACACAGTATGGGAAATAAGGTTCCTTTATGAAAGCCTGTTAAATGACAGCAGACAAAGGCCCCTTTTCAGAAGAGAGGTAGATCCATCCTGAGATACTACATGTATAGTTGGTTGGACCAATTATATTGAACATCTACATGAATGACCTGGAGAAGGGACTAGACTAAGCAGTCTCTAAGTTGGTAAATGATACCCTTCTGAGTAAAATATTACAGCAATGACAAGGAACTCCACAACAACCTAAAAAATCTGAGTCAGTGGGCAAAACCATGGCAAATGAAGTTCATTGCAAACAAATTTAAGGTGGATAATGTGCAAGTTGGTCAGTTAAGTTCATACATAGTTGAACTTTGCCCATTCAAATAGCTTCATGTATCATAAGTTCAATGTATCATAAGTATTGTAAGACAGCATTTCAAAGTGTGATTTCAACCCTTGCAGATCCCCTGAAAAAGAATGGCAGCTTAAGATCAAGTCTTGAGGAATTTTCCGTTATTACTGTTGATATTACTGTTGTTATTTTACAGCACCTTTCGTATTTTTCAAATTTATTCTTCTTTCTCATTGCAAAATTCTCACTTGATGTTCACTGGCCAGATTTTTGTTCTTCATTAAATGCTGACTGAGTAGTCAGTGTTAAAATATAGAAACCAATACAGTCCTTTATGATCCAAAGTATCAAAATCTGAACTAATCCAGGTAATGCTGTAGTTGACCCTGAAAAAGGTTCAAGCACAACTCTGAGGAATTTATTGGACAGCTATGTAGAAGTCAGCTAAGTAGAAACTCCAGACACAGTCTAATACCTTGTATCTATATATTAACATCACCATAGGTTTATGTGATACTCCTACACTTGTTATTTCCACTTTTATTTGCTTTTAAATGCCTTTTTTAGGTATGAATTCACTTATCTTCCTCTTATTTTAAGGATTCTGTGGCCATACATCACTCATTTCTCCTAATGCAACTCTTCCTATGGTTTCTGTACATGGTACAAGAAAGGATACATATATTTTCCATGGCAGAATATCCTTAGCACAGACTTTATTAGTGTAAAAGAGGAGGAAAATGGGAACCAATTATGTTCAAGTCTCTTTGAAGTACAACGCAATAAAGCAAAAATTGTGCTATTAAAATGGACTCACTCCTGTACTAACCTAGCGTCTCATTCAGGCTCTCTTTTCAAAGTGTTTTTTTCCTCTTTGGTGCCCTGATAGACATTTGAGATATACAAAACAGCAATATGAACTTTATGAAATGTCAGTAATTGCTGTGCACGCACATAAACCCGTTATTTTAAACAAAAAAAAGCCTTCTTAGATTTCCCACACACACATACAAAATAGGTAAAGATATTAGCTCACATTAAGGTCCAGTGGCTTGCAAAATTAAAACTGTTGGAGCAGAAAAAATCCCTGATCAGATATTTTAAAACTTGAATGATAAGATCAACAATGGGCTACCAACAAGTTTCAGAGGTTTGGAATAATTCATGTTGTATCCCAGGTTTCTTAACATTAAAAAATATTTTAGAACTCAGTATCAAAGTAAATAACTAGCAACAGTGTAGGAAACAATTTATTTAATTACATTATTATGCTCATTAAGTTAGGGCTCCTTGAGGTTTTCATAGAAACTGGATTATCTCCAGAAGTTTTCCAACGTTACCATTGTTTCAACATAATACGCATGCATGCACATGTACATGTGTAGCAACAACACTTACACTATGAATGTCTATACTGCTACTTTTTATTAATATCATGGAAGACGCACAGAGAAGGAAGGGAGCAATAGTGCCCTCACTGAGAACATTGTGAAAATCACATTTCTGTGAATGGAAACATATGAGATTTTCTAGTACAGGAAATTCATTTGCAGCCTCACCATGAATACAGTTTGCATTTCTTTTGCAGTCCATGTGTTCTTATAAGTAGTACCTCAATTATCTTACTTTATTCAAATACCTCCCTGGATTACTAGGCCGATGGTGATATAATTTAGCAGAACCTGGTTTTTTATTGTCTTTTTTATTCAGGCTTTCTTGGGATATTAGTCATGTCATTGTCAAACAAATTCCTGCTTGCGACTGGTTTTCATATGGTTGGTTGCTACTAAACAATAGCATTAAGATTACATAAGAAGAGATAGCACTGTAGGTAAAGTGGCTGGTGCTGTTATGTGTAGAAGAGAACAGCATCCTGAAAAAATGTGACAAAAATGATGGAAATTCTTCCCATGGGAAAGTTTTCTTTGTTTTCATTATATAGATTTTTATTACACAGCAATTAAATGTCAGATTAAAAAAAATTCAGATCATGGCAAGTACATTATGATCTTGAATAAAACATACTAAGCTGATGTTGGAGATGACAATGCCCTGATACATAGTCCCAGATAACGAAGTTGCAAAACATCACAGTGTTTTAAATAATCAGCAGCATGCAACTTAAATTTTAGGCAGAAGAAGTACTTGTTGTTACAACAAATGACTGAATAAAAACTTAGAAAAATACAAAATTATCTAGTCATATTGTGGGTAAGATGCCAAAAGCAAGTTTACTGTGCCTATTATTTTTGTCTTTGGCTGCTTGAAAATGCAGTTGGCAAAACAAAGCTGTCTGAAATCAAAGACTACACATACTTTCAAGTATTCAAATGCTATTCATCCTCCAGCTCATCTGTGACAAACCTTAGATTTGTGTGTCTGTAGGGAGGAGTGGCTTATTGTGGTGTTTTATTTTTTGTTGTTCTTCCCAGGGTTTGCTTGGGTCCTTTTCATTTTTCACAATTCACAAAATTATATTTTTACAGTTAGAAACTGCATTTTTGAAATTTTTTAGCTTTGGTCTTACCCTTAAAATTAAGACTGTACTTAATGGATCTACATTTTTTAACAGAAATAACTCAAGCTTCAGATAAGTTCCAGCCAACATTTAAAAAAGATGCTGATTTATGAGGTTTTCAAATTTAAAGGCAAATTTAAAGGCAATTCAAATTGCCTTTAAAGTGTCTGTTTTACATGAAATATTCTGAAACATACATTAATCTTTGAGATGTTTTAGACTGTTGGCCAGAATCACAAGTCACCTTTGACAATAGTGAGAGGTGCTTTTTGTGAACACCGTTACCTTCTCACAGCCCAAACACTACAACAATACTTTTTTTCAGAAGAGTGTCATGTTATCTGCTTTGAAGCTTTATTTGGTGTCTGTTTAGATATCTGATCTCTGTGTTGGATGAACTGTGCGCTCTGTAAGAGCTGGAACAAAGCTGCTTAGGAAACCAACAAAAAGCTGTCATGCCAACCTGTCAGTTAGGCAACCTTTGCTACGGAATTGCTCAAAGTATTATTTGTTATGAACGCTGATTGTATGGGTCACACTGCTTGTATGGTCCAGATGCTTTGGGGAATCTGATCGACCTGAGAAAGTCCTTGCAATAGTGTAACTATAACTGGTGCTGCTCCTACCTTGTAGTTCCAGATTTCCAAAGGATATGCTATTACTTGTTTACTAACAATGTAAAGTTAATTTGACTGGACATCAGAATAAGGACACAAGTTTTCTTTGAGTTGTGGATATTTTTAGTCATGTGTGGATGTGAATCATACATCTTCTAAACACACAAAATAATTCTGTTTCCTACTGTGCCACCTTCAGTTCACTTCCATGCCTCCTCTAAGTTCCTCTTCTCTCGTTACAGTCCCCACAGTCAGCTCCCATACACTGGAACTTCTGCCTGGACAAGTGGCCACAGAGGGGTCACTGACTCCAGGCTGCACGTGCACCAGCAGACCACCTGCATGCCCCAGTTAGGTCAGCAGGCTTATGGCTGTCTACAGAGACCACTCATAGCCCATTTGCTGATTCCTGAAAAAATTGTTCTAATTAATTATCTTTGTTGGTATTCCTCTATCAAGCTTAACTAAAAATAACCAGAAATTTGTCAATGGTGAGGAGCTGACCAAGACTGATGGATGAGTAGACCTTTACTCATCCACAAAACCATCTTTTCTTTAGGAAACCAGCACAAGCAGCCAGAGAATTGCAGGTTGTGTCAGGTAGAAGAGTGTGTTGGAGTATCTTTACCAACCCTTTTTGTTTACTTTGTCTCACCTGGCAGACCCTTTTTAAAAATTTATTTATTAATATTTAAAATGTTTATTGTTCTGGCTTGTGCTGTAATAAAAGCATCCTTTAGAAATTCCAAAGCTGTTTGTGGATTTGCTGCACCCACTTTAAAGAAAAATTGGAGTCCAATTTATTAGAATGTTCTGGCTGAGGATGGGTTGGTACAGTATGTTAAAAAAAATCTTTTCATAAAATTTCGAGAACATGGCAAGAGCAAATTAAAATATTCCAACTAATTTAAACAAAAGACAGCATTCGAGGAAACAGCTAATCCCACTTTCTATTTTTATTTTGATTACAATGTAAAAAGATCTTCTGCACTCATGCTACCTTGGTCTAGGTCTGTTTGACTATTTCGCTCAACCCCTCCTCTCTTAATACCCTTTAGTTAGTTTTGAATGAATTTTGCAGCACAGTATAGGTTTCACGGATCACGAGTCCATGGAAATGTGTAATGTAGATTGCAAAGTTGAAGAGAGAGACCCTGTTATTGACCCAGCTGAAGAAAAGATTGCAATCATTGCTCGACCATTGTTAGACATCAGAGAATCCACACAAAACAGATGTGATTTTTATGAGCAGGAAATGTTCACTGGAAGAGTAGTATGTGTAACGGGAGAAAACATCATCTGTGACACACAAATCCATAGGAAATGGCTTGTTTAGCTCTGGTTCTTGCAAAGCCATGTATGAAAGTATTACTGAATCTGTTTTATGTGAGACCGTGCATGTGTGTATCCCTTCAGTCAGATGAAAGCCAGCCTTGTCATTTCCTAAAGCTATGACAGCAAAAATGCACTGGGCACTCCACATATGGCTAAAGACAAGCTTTGCTTTGCAGAGCTGGCGGTCCTGTGACTACAACACTGCTACAAGTAAATGAGGTTTGAATTGTATTTTTTTTTTTTTAAATATATATTACAAATGGTTTGCTAGAGTTCTCCTCATGTTGCATTTCCTCTACTATTCTTTTGAACTCCACAGCAACGACAAAACTTTATATAGATTTACTGTCTCCTAAGTCAGATACTGAATATTTCCTGTTCCATAAAATATAGGTTACCTTTGTGCTTACAACTGCACTGTAGAAAAGAAAGTTACAGGCTGAGAGGAGCTTCTAACTCTTTTTTATTCCTCTTCATGTTGACAATACACAAGTCAGTAGTGTCACATTATGCTTAGCCACTGATGCTGTTTGACAGAAATTTTTCTCCATTTTTCATTTGACACCGAGCATCTGAGTAGGGTAGGCAAGAAGTAAAGTGGCTGTACCATTCTGGGATGTTTTGTGACATGAGCATTTCTTGGAGACTTTGTTGGGGGCATTCTGTTACTTTGCTTATTTGCCAGTTAAATGCATTTAATTTACGGCCGGTGGCTACTGCTCATTGCTTTCACCCTATTCACCTCTTTTTTTACCTTTGACATCTGTAAAGTACTTAGGTGGAGCTGCCATGTGCTGTTGAACAAATGGATCAATTCATTTAAGGATTTTTAGTATATCTCATTTTTTTACACCACTTGAAAAATAGTGTGGTACTTCAGTGACTTAATTAAGTAAATCTGAAGCTCCTCTAATGCGTGTTATCTGGACCAGAAGAACTGAAAAATCATCAGTCTTTTCAAGAACTGTACTTTCTCCCCGTTAGGATTCTTCTGTTCTAGGACTCTGGCCCAACCATATTAGATTATATGTCCAAAAAGTTAGATCATATGGATTTAGAGAATGATCCAGGTATTATGTGTGAATATTCTAGATTGCTTTTGTTTGATGAAAATCGACTTGGAAAGCAAACTTTGCAGAAAAAGTGTCTAAAATTACTAACTTGCAAATGAAAAGCTTCCTATGTGAACTGCTAGTTATTCTAACAATACATTAGCCCTATTACGCTTCCTACATTGTAAAACTGCTTTGGGTGGGGAATCTGTATTTGGGTTCATAGCATATACCTAATCACTTCCTTCAGTTTATTTAAGAGAGGCAAGGTATAAACCTTCAGCATGGAAAGACTTCAGTTTGCAAAACAGAGTTTCTAATGGAAACAGTAATGTGGTGACCCACTGCTATTGGGCTGGGCTGTAGTGAATGTTCCCCCTGCACGGATGGATCTTCTCAGACAACAGAGAAGAAATCATAGAACCATAGAATGGTTTGGGTTGGAAGGGACCTTAAAGGCCATCTAGTTCCAACACCCCTGCCATGGGCAGGGACACCTTCCACTAGACCAGGTTGCTCAAAGCTTCATCCAGCCTGGCCTTGAACACTTCCAGGGATGGGGCATCCACAGCTTCTCTGGGCAACCTGTTCCAGTGCCTCACCACCCTCTCAGTGAAGAACTTCTTCCTGATATCTGATCTAAACCTCTCTGCTTTCAAATACCGCAGTCTAACTTAGTGTACTCTAGTAACCATATCTGAGCCCTCTAGAGGTTTATATTTAAGAACGAATTTCTACAAAAATACTGGTCTGAAAGTACATATTTTTCTGTGATGTAAGGACTATAAAAAATGATTTTTGTAACGAGGTAGTATTTTCTTTCCCCATGTGAAACACTGGTGGAAATCATGATAAATAAATACAATGTCAGGTTAGAAAAAATGTTGTAGTTTCATGTTGTTGGTTTGCAAATTGAATTTTTACATAAAATTTACACTAAATGGAACCTCATTATACAGTGATGAGGTCCAGTATGATCCAAATCGTTAAAATCACTGTACTGCTTAATGATTCACTAAGTGGTACTGCAGTGCCATAAATTTAGCACTAGTTTCATGATTCAAAACACCAGACTGAGACACCAGCAAATCGTATGTGGATCATTAAATTTACAATGAATGTCAGAGATGAAATAAGGGGGAAAAAACACTTTGAGAGATAGGGATAATATGTGCTCTAAGGTGACATCCATCAAGATAAATGATCTTATACCACTTGTGCTTGGATAATAATGGGGGGTTGTTTTTTTGTTATTCTTCATTTCATAATTTCTAAAGGGGTTGGAAGTCTAAGCCCTTTAAGAATTAAAGTATCTGTCACTTTCTGAGTACCTTGTGATCTATTTTATTTGTATTTATACAATATACATATGCTGCTACATTCTTCTTTGACCCCATTGGGCCAGATTCTCCCCTTAGAAAGATCAGAGTATGTCAGGTCTGTAAATTTTGCAGTTGTGTATTACAGTAGCATAAAGACTACACTATTTGTATTATTAGTATTATCAGAACCCCAGAAATTAAATACTTTGAAGAAAAAAATTGCCAGAAATTTCTGTTACAGTGGATTAGATAAAGAAGTTCCTATATAATAATAATAATAAATAATAATAATTATTAATAATAGTAGTAAAAAAAGAGTTACCCTTGTACATACATTCTAACCTATACAATTAAATATAAAAAATTTTATCCAAAGGAACAATAATGTCTTATTCAAGGTGCAAGCATGGAATACTTCAGTCTTTAGATCTTAGGAGGCTGAATATTTCATTTTTGTTTTGATTGAATATTTCATTCTTTTAACTCTGCTCCAGTAGTTATTCCCTATCATGAATTAGACATCGTCAAAACAGTACAGACCATGTTAGATGCCTTTTTCAGAACCAATGTATCCTAAATGAGATTTGAGGAGTAGTCCATAGATTTCATAATAATAATTATCCATGGATTTTTAGGGAAAAAAAAAATTTGACCGCATCAGTATGACTGAATAAGAGAATGTACAGATTTATGCAGAAAGATATAAATTGACTAGAATGCAAGATATATTCTTGAAAACATTTTATTATCTGTAAGATCTAATGTTACTATACAGAGAAGTAAGAATTCTGAAATTGCTTATCTAGTCAGGAGAAAGTATACAGATATTTTTCCAAGTTTCGTCCCACTGCCTTATTCAGAATTCCATCTTATTTCATTGCACTGAGATGACAAATGCAGCAAAAGGTAGGACATAGATGTTGCAAAATACAGCACTTCATGAACAAACCCAGAAAATGTAAAAAGTACAGAATACAAAAATAAAAAAGGATTGTTATTTGAGAAACTATGTTCTGTTTTTTTGATGTCAACCTAGTTAGCATAAAGCATGTGAAAGATGTATAGTACTTGTTTCCTCCTTTTCTTTCTTTGCAAAACCAAATAAATTAATCTGTTTCCATGAAGCTAGAAAAGAAAAAAAAATTCTTTTACAAAAACTTGGCTGTTCAGTGACAGTGTTCTTAAAACCACTTACAGTCTAAATTGCTATTATGTGCACTTACTAAAAAGAACAGTTAGGAAAATATAGGAAAAGTCCACAATATCAGTCTTTGCCTCCTTTTACGTCTCTCAGTAACATGACTTCTGATATATATTTCTGCCCACCATATTTGCTGTTCTACCTTCATGAGAAAAGTGTTTCGCTGTTTCCTGCCTTAACCTTCTCGTTTTCTTTCAAAATGTAACTTTTCTGTTATTCTTGCTGACTCCTCATCTCCTTTTTAACCCTACTCCATTGAAATTTCATCAGTCCACAGGGTGGATATGAAACGCAGTCCATATTTTCATGTTGGAAACGGTAATTCATGCTATCACAATACAGCAAGTTTAGCCTTCAGATAATTCCTTTTGGATCAATGACCAAAATACAGAAGAAAGGAAGTTTTGGTGTTCATATACAATTCTTTTGCACATACAAGAGCTTGAGCAGCTGAAAACAGTTTAAGGGCTAACCAAGTCTCGAATTGGTTTGAAATAATATTTTACATACCCATTTTAAATCACTGACAACCATAGGATTTTACTAATTAGACTTTGCTTACAAATACAGTATCTGTTGTAAGGAGGTTGCAGGCTGTTTGCACTGTGAAACTGTATTTTAAAAAAACTTATGTCAGCCCCTCTGTTTTTATTTTTTTTTTCTCCACACTACTCTGGTAAAAGTGGAAAGTGAGATGAAAGGAAAATGAGTTAATTTACTTTCAGACACAGGAAATGTTCCTAAATTTGGATACATGAAAATATTGAACTTTCACTGGGGAAAAAATAAATTATTTGAGGCTGTAGTGATCACACAGAGGATCCAGACAATTTGACAGGTATGAATTTATCTCACTTGTGATTGAATAACCTTTGGTAACTCACTTGAGACTTAAATATTCTTAACACATTTTCTGGGGAACACTTCAGAAGACACAGTTCATTTCTGTCTCTACCAAACAGCCTCTTTGGTTACGTTCAGTTTACTGAGATTTTGCTTTGCAAGTTTGGGAAATGAACATAATAAAAGCCTATCTTGTTTTAGTCAGGTAGGAATGAAACTAAATTAACTCTTTGATTATTCTAGTCTACACCTTTTTTTTTTTTTTTTTTGGTATCAGCTGAGAGAGGTTTCATTGATCTACTCTAAATCTTGCTTCAGCTGTTCATGGAAATTCATCTCGCTTTGAAAATATGGGCATATATCTTCAAAGCAGTGCTTCAATATAGTCCGTGAGTGACTTCAGTGTAAGCCATGTTTTGTGCAGCTGAAAGGGGGACCATTAGTTATGCCTCAATGGGATAAAATTACTACCAGGGAACTTGCCTCAAGGTGCATCCAAGAGGTGCTGTATACCCTGTATACATATATACCATGTATACATGACTGGATTATAGGGGTTATTCTGGGTTATTCTATATCATATAATCACAGAATGGTTTGCGTTGGGAGAGACCTTGAAGATCATCTAGTTCCAAGCCCCCTGCCATGGGCAGGGACACCTTCCACTAGACCAGGTTGCTCAAAGCCTCATCCAGCCTGGCCTGGAACACTTCCAGGGATGGGGCATCCACAGCTTCTCTGGGCAACCTGTCCCAGTGGCTTATAACCCTCTCCATGAAGAATTTCTCCCAGATGTCCAATCTAAAGCCATCCACTTTCATTTTGAACCCATTACCCTTTGTCCTGTCATTGCAGGCCCTTGTAAAAAGTGGGGTGGGAGGGTAGGGGGAAATTGTTATTTCGATGTTTTGTCATCCAGAGCAACTGCTACATGTACTAGAGCCCTGCTTTCCTGTAAGTGGTTGGACATCGCCTTTTGATGGGAAGTAGAGAATAAATCTTTTGTTTTCCTTTGCTTCCACATGTGAACTTTGCTTTTACCTAATTAAAATGTCTTTATTTTGACCCATGAGGTTTTTTTCCATCTTATTTTATGTGAGTGATAAAGCAGCAGTGATATGGGAGTGATAGAGCAGCTTGGTGGGCAACTGGCTTTAAATGTTGCTGTGCTTGTGCTAAACTTCTGATTTAATGCAATCTTTTAAATAGTCTTGTGTAGTCTGTGGAAAGAATAATGATTCAGGAAGTTTGCTGACGATACCAAGCTGTGTGGTGCAGTCGACACGCTGGAGGGAAGGGATGCCATGAAGGGGTGAAGTGCAAGGTCCTGCACCTAAGTTGGGGCAATCCCAAACACAAGTACAGGCTGGGTGGAGAATGGATAGAGAGCAGCCCTGAGGAGAAGGACTTGGGGGTACTGGTAGACAAAAAGCTGAACATGAGCTGGCAGTGTGCGCTGGCAGCCCAGAAAGCCAACTGTATCCTGGGCTGTATCCAGAGAAGTGTGGCCAGCAGGTCGAGGGAGGGGATTCTGCCCCTCTACTCTGCTCTTGTGAGACCCCACCTGGAGTGCTGCGTCCAGCTGTGGGGCCCTCAACATCAGAAGGATATAGACCAGTTGGAGCAAGTCCAGAGGAGGCCACGAAGATGCTCAGAGGGCTGGAGCACCTCTGCTATGGGGACAGGCTGAGAGAGTTGGGCTTGTTCAGCCTGGAGAAGAGAAGGCTCCGGGGAGACCTCATTGCAGCCTTCCAGTACCTGAAGGGGCTACAAGGAAGCTGGGAGGGACTTTTTACAGGGTCCTGTAGTGAAAGGACAAGGGCTAACAGATTCAAATTGAAAGTGGGGAGATTTAGATTAGATATCAGGAAGAAGTTCTTCATGGGGAGGGTGATGAGGCACTGAAACCGGTTTCCCAGAGAAGCTGTGGATGCCCCATCCCTGGAATTGTTCAAGGCCAGGCTGGATGAGGCTCTGAGCAACCTGGTCTAATGGAAGGTGTCCCTGCCCATGGAAGGGGGGTTGGAACTAGATGATCTTTTAGGTCCCTTCCAATGCAAACCATTCTATGATTCTGTGATTCTATGATTCTGATCTTTTCAGAAGACTGAAAGAGTTACTCACAAATTTTTATTGCTTCATAATCTTCTGCTGACCAGGCATATGGAACTGAGAAATTACAAGATCATGGAATGGCTGAGGTTGGAAGGCACCTCTGGAGATTGTCTAGTCCAAAACCTTTCTCATGGCAGGGTCAGCTGGAGCATGTTGCTCAGGTCTGTGTCCAGTCAAGTTCTCAGTGTCTTCAAGGATGGGGACTCCATAGAATCACAGAATGGCTCATGTTCAGCTCTTGTCTACCAGTACCCCAGAGTGTTTCTGGGCAACCTGCTTAAGTGTTTGACCTCCCTCACACTAAAGAAGCTTTTCTTTATACTTAAGTGGAATTTCCTAAGTTTGAGTTCAAGCCCTTTCCCTCTTGTCCTGTCACTGGATACTGCTTGGAAGAGATCCATCTTAAGACTGAAAGAGTTACTCACAAATTTTTATTGCTTCATAATCTTCTGCTGACCAGGCATATGGAACTGAGAAATTACAAGATCATGGAATGGCTGAGGTTGGAAGGCACCTCTGGAGATTGTCTAGTCCAAAACCTTTCTCATGGCAGGGTCAGCTGGAGCATGTTGCTCAGGTCTGTGTCCAGTCAAGTTCTCAGTGTCTTCAAGGATGGGGACTCCATAGAATCACAGAATGGCTCATGTTCAGCTCTTGTCTACCAGTACCCCAGAGTGTTTCTGGGCAACCTGCTTAAGTGTTTGACCTCCCTCACACTAAAGAAGCTTTTCTTTATACTTAAGTGGAATTTCCTAAGTTTGAGTTCAAGCCCTTTCCCTCTTGTCCTGTCACTGGATACTGCTTGGAAGAGTCTGGATCCATCTTCTTTACTCACCTGCATTAGATATTTTTTACACGCACTGATAAAATGTGTCCTGAGCCTCCTCTTCTCCAGGCTGAACAATCCCAGCCCTCTTAGCCTCTCCTTGTATGTCGAATATGCCATAGATATGCAGATACCTGACAACAGCACCCCAAGTATTCAAATAAACATTTGATAAATTTCTTTCAAGTAAACAAAAAAAAAAAAGGGAAATCTTGAAAATTTCCATATAAAGTGAAGACCATTTCAAATATTTGGGAGAAAAAATGGAAAGAAAGAAGAAATATTTAAAAAGTGATAATAAATTGAGTCAAATTTAACCTTTTTAAAAATTAGAAATTATTTTACATTGATCTCTGCTGGGGACAGCTAGCCTTAGACTGATCTCATGATAGAGTTAGAGGGATAGCCTTAAATAAGTTTTTAAAAGTTAAAAAACAACTTAATTTGTCTTTCAGCCATAGAAGATTCCCAAGTGAAACTGTTATTCCATAGTCCCATCTGTGCAACCTCCTTTCTTGCTCTCTTAGCTTTTCTGGTTTGTCCTTCATCCTCACACACATCACTAGACCTCAATAGGCTCAGTTTCCTCAGAGGACACAGGAGAGAAAGTCTGGGAGGACTAAGCTACTACTTCTGCACACAGGAGTCACACTGACCAACTTGGTTCATTTTCATGGTTTGTATACAGGTCATTTGTTGCACCAACACATACAAATTTTTGAGATCATTTTCTACCTAAGGAAGAACAAGTTGCTTTGCATATGTCATGGGGTAAGGCCTATGTGACTGACAGACACATTAGAGTTGCTGCTTTGTGCTAACTCAGTAAAGTAACAGTATTAGGTGGGCCAAACCATGGGACTTTCAGAAGAAAGGGATCCCTAAAAAACCCGTAACTGATGGTGCTCAAGTCTGTCTCTGGCTACAGGATTTTAAATGTTGTGAGTTTAATTTATATACTGAGTTCACTCTGAACAGCTAATAATCAAGAATGCTTCTCTATAGTTCTAATTCCTGTTATGTCAGTATTATAATTTGTTCCCAGAGTTAGAAACAGAGCCCAGGGATGATGTTTAGCTTTGAATTCTAAAAATCTAAATTTAGGTTTTTAAATGCAAGCACCAACCTGTGAGTTAAGTATCTAAGCTTCCATCTAGTTGATACAGTTAGTAGATTCTGGAGAGTTCTTAAAATCACCCCGAAGTAGCTAATGGCATTTAGTCAGATGTACAGCCCTCTTGCGTGTATTGACTAATATTCAGCTGAACATAATGGCAATTTACAACGCTTATTTTACATATAAGCACTGGCATTTAGATACTTAGATTGGGTTTCCAGCCTGCACTCAATACCTCTTGGGGATGTTGATCCACCATGTTCGTAGTTGTCTCCTTCATGCTTTGGAAATTCACTAGCCTTGTAGGTGGTATGACCACTTAAAGAATATAAAGGTGTTTTTTGCTCCCTCTCTCTAAAATTCCTCCTTTGTCTGCATCTGAGGAAATCTGTTCTGTAGATCTGAAGGAAGTACACTGATGACAGTTCTTTTTTATATACACTTATGAGACTAAGTGTAACAATTTATTCATTGTAATAGTATCCTGATTGGGCAGCAATGGCCCAAGCAGAGCGGTTTTACTTCTGTGGGTGATACGCATCGGTGCTGATGTTCCTGCCGCCACCTGAGTAATACATCTGCTATAGGTCTGACCTTCTTCTGAAACCACATTAATGAGACAAGTATGAGCCAGGTGACTGATAATAGCTGATGCACGGGCTTCCTAGATCTGATGCTCTCTCTGCTTCATCTTTCCTTCTGTAAAATACTAAAGCTGAAAAGAAAACGTGTCACTCACCTAAGAAGCATTATAAGCTTTCCTAGAAAACAATAGTGTAATTTAAACAGGTTAAATGAACATCAGAAATATATATCTTCAGCCATCATTATGACACATCTTTTTTGTATTTAGAGTGCATTGTAAAGTATTCAGCATACATTAACTTAACTAGTACAAAATACGACATATCAATCACTTTTATTGTGCCCTATCCTCATATGACATTTCAGCTCTTTGTTTAGATAGGAATCATCGTATACAACTCTGTAGAGCGTTGTTTCTTTAGTCTACCCATGTCTAAAGCATTGTTATGTTTAATAGGAGGGTTTCTACTAACAATATAATTACATTGTGTGTATGTAATTAGACTAACACTGCATTAGGCATTGATTGACAGGACAAGATGAGATGAAATGTAACATGAATAGTCTTCATGGTAAATACCAATGTTTGGTTTATAGCTGTAAAGAGATTTTTAAAACTATCTTAGTTAAAAAAGGTAATTGTGAATTATAGTAATTACAGTATTACACTACAATTTATTAGCTGGACTGCATCCACAGCATGAAGCTACTACATCAAGATATGGAATTAGCTTTCACAAGACACATCTATTAATTAATTTATTTACTTATTAAGGACTTTTCCATATGCATTCATTCTCCAAATGCAACACATAATTCTAAAATTATATCTTACAGAAATATATAAAAGCATTGAAAATAGGAACTTCTGTGAACCCTTTTAATGTCAAAATAATATCTTTTAGTTACTTCATGCTAAACCCTCACAGCTCCATGCAGTTTGTTTAAAAAATCCTAGAAGCATAGATGGTTGAAGATAACAAGATCCACTCTAATCAAGAGAAAAAAAAAGATCCCACAACATAATAGATCTCAAAGTATATCTGCATTTGCACTTTTAATAAAGCAATTACAAACTTCGCCTAGACCAGAGGTTTGTTCCTTGCCATGCTAAAGTCAGGTCTGTAGCCTAGCATTGAATAGGCTGAGGAAGAAAAGTCTGTGTAACGTATATTCTATTATTTAGAAATGTTTAGCTGATAACAGTAGCAGTTTAAAAAAAATCAAATACTGATCAACTCCCATGAGAAAATGCTGCTGTTGTTAATGTCACAATAGTATAAGTGCCAACATTTGAGGTTAGATTTGCCACGGTGATATCAGAGAGTGAGGGACAAGGGATCTCACAGTCAGAAACGTGTCTATTTGCAGTTTTATGGCTGCAAGTGATCATCTCAAACTTTGTTCTGATCATTTTGTAGCTAGTGCAGCAAGGTTCATGTCTTCTCTCAGACATGTTACTTAATAAGGAGGCCCACCAGATTTTGATCTTTTGGGTAGTTCCGAGTTGTGCCATATACCATAATTTAACCTGGAAGTGACAAAGCCCTGGGTTACTGCAGGGAGGCATTAGTCCTAAAAAACTAAGTTGTGAACAGCTTAAGTGAAAATATGGAGTAAAAAAAAGACCTCTTTTGGCTGAAAGCGATAATGAATAAACCTTGAAATACCTGGGAATCTAATGACATGCCTTGTGATGAAAATCTTCCTCTCTATAAGGACTGGCGATAGGCGATTCACTCTTTCTTACTTTTACTTTAAATACTGCTTTTAATTTCTGTCACCTCTTTTCTGTGCAGCCATCAATGCACACATTGCTCTGCCCGTTGTTTAACTGGACTTGTAGATTAAAAAAATGAAAATAGGGAGCTGCATGTGGTCAAAATCTTGGATATGCCATGACATGAGCTTTACTGGTAGTTCCCTGTGTTGGCATTGCATGAAGGAAACTGGTGCCAGTGATAGTCTCACTGAGTGCATGCTCAGAGCACAGAGGCTTCAGTGCTGTCCTCATATTCCCCTCAGAAAACAGACCTGGTGATAGCTTTGCAGAGACATAAATCTGATGTAATGTTTCAGAAAAGGCAACTGGCCAGAAGGACACAGCATTGCCTGAAGCTTATCTAATAAGGAACAGATATTTGAATAACGTAGTATCTGGCATTATAAATCATCAAACTGATGGAGTGACTTGTGGAATACAGATATCATTGAGGCTAGTCACTTGTAAGGCTCCTCATTTTCATTCCCAAATGAAGGAGGTTTGCCAAAGCAGTCAAAGACATAGCATGGGCTTTGACCAAATATGTACATCTACATTGACCACAGGTGAGTTAAATGTCAAGGTACCCTTATACACTGCTGAGTGTTATGTATTTTCGGGATATGATTGAGTGCACCCAAAATAGACATCTAAAATAAGTAATTGCATCCTAGAAATTCCTGATGCTCTCCATTTCTTGCAATTGGAATCTAGTCTAAAGTTTCTTTGAGTGTTGTGGTATTATCTTGTTTGACACTGAGAGGACATTAACAAAAATCACTATACTTCACTGCCCCACACTTACATCTTGTCCCTTATCATCTAGAACAGTAGATGATGCAGGCAGAGAACTGGACCTCATGCTACATCTTTATGTTATATTTAGAATAATAGTGTCACAGCCAGGAAATCAAGTAGATGAAAACAGTTCATAAATTGTCATGGATTTTTTTCTCAGTGTTGGCTATCTGTTTTCTCACCTCTAATCTTTGTTTGAAGAAATGGATTTCTTTTTTCTTGCACTTAGAAATGTACTCCTATCTGCATGTGATAAGTTCAAACAAATTTCTTGAAATCATCTGTTCAACTTTTTACAAAGTTGCTTTGATTCAAACAAAGATTATGTTTCCACTGCTTGGTCAAATATTTTATGTCCCCTCAGGAAATATTCTTCCCTGTGAAAGGTTTCTGGAACATCAGCAGGCCAGGGAACATCCCCAGCTTGAACTCCTCTTAAGTTCCATCATAGGTGTGCACCAGAAGAGCAAGGAATAATTTAGAAAGTGTATCCAAAATAATTTTCAAGATTCTGAGAACATAACTAACGGGAATTAATCCATTCTTCTGAATCATTATGAAATGTTCAAAAGTGAGGGTACACAGTAATCAGTAGTTGTCAAAACTAATTTGGGATCGCAAGGGAGGAATGTGTGAAATGGATTGCAAACAAGAGAGTTCAAAAGTTTATCTGAGTTTACTGTTTTTGTGGTGCTGTATTTGGACCTAATAATTTTCAGTATAATTATCCCATAGGAATGGTAGATACTACGCAGTACTTATGAAACATACAGATCTAGGAGTAAACAGAAAAAAAGTATACTCACGTTGACCGTGTCTTTTATGGTTAAAGTGTGTCTCATAGGATACTTTCACTCATGAAATGATATGCTGGCAGATGACCTTGTAAATGTTTATGCACTTCCTTCCATTTTTTCATTTTAGAGTTGTCCTGATTAAGTGCACTCGAATCACTATATATTAATGTGACAGCTCAAATTACGGGTAGCTTGTAGAATAAAAAAGAAGATAAATTGGATAAATGGGTTATACTGGGATAGGTAAATTAATTAAGTTTCTAGAGAAAAACAGAGTCTCTCTGATACTTAAATATCTGGAAGGTGATTATTTGTAAATAAATAATGCATAGAGAATACTTTTAATAAATGTAGTTGGCCAGATTTACTATTCTCTCTGCCAGCAAGTATTTTGTAATAATTTCAGCAGAATGTTCCAATCTGACATCTAACCTAAATCTTCACCACTTCACTCATCCCTCTCCTCCAGTTTTCTGAATTCTTGCATTTGTGAGTTGGCGCCTAATAGTAATGACTGCCATAGGCACTTCTGTATTCACAGGACAATGAAATATTAAAATAGAAACTTACAATAATGCTAGAATACCTCAATCTTGCCTTGGGATGGATGTCCTGAAGGTGAAAGAGAAGCTTAATTTTATCAGCCTCTCAGTTCTTATCTTCTCAATTAATATTTTTAAGTTCTGCAATATTAGATCATTTGTAATTACAATTCTATGATGTGGTCTTCTCTCCACCATGGTTGAAACTCCTGTAGTAGCCACTGCTGTCAAAGTTTTTTGTTGATAACACATATGGATGGATTTAAATACATGACAAATAAATGGAAGGTGTATTATTGTTTTAAACTCCTAGCCCTACTTGTCCTATTCCAGTTGAAGGTTTTATATTGTGAGACTCATTTAGAATGTCAGACAATCCTAACAAAATTCGGTTTTACAGCTCAATTATGCCTAATCTGGCAAGATAATAAATAACTACATTCAGATCTGATGTAAGAAGAATGTCAGAGTGTCGTATGAGGACGGATAAGCCCCTAACTGGGCCAATTAAAACATTAGGTACCTAAATAAATCATGTTCCACTTAGTATAGTTCTGTCTTCTTAATGATACAGCTTTACTATGAGGAGTTAGAATAATGTCAATAAAGCTGGCTCTGTTTGCTAAAGTAGCATACAATTCCTGCTAAGATTTAGTCATTTCTATACTTGGAATGTTCTGAAACAAGGACCATGTTCCTGTCATGGCAAATTAGGTCAACATGGAGAAACACACAGTCATGGGATGATAAAACATTAAAGAGTACATTATTAACTGATGTCTTTTTCATTTTATTTTCCTCAGTGACATTTAACAAATTGAATGTTAAATGCTGAGAGACACAAAAATGTTTTGTTAGATTACTAAAAAACATGGAGTTCCCTCAGTTGGTGTGTAACGTATTAATATAAAGGTGATCTTAGTGATAGGTTTTGAAGGTGCTTTTTGAGGACCCTCATCCCCCAGATATGTTAGAGATTGTTGCTCCGAAGTAAAGCCTACATGATTTATTAAGTTTCTTGTATACTTTAACAGCTTACTTCAGGAATCTTTAATTTTGCCGTTGCCATATCCCATGAGGACTTCTTAGAACCTCAAGAGTCTCCAGAAAGAAATGCAGACATTCTGAAATCTACATACCTCAGAAGGTACCTCTCTGTCATCAGCACATGTCAACAACTTGAGTGAACAACAGGAAGGGGTTTTTCCATGTTAAGCATGGTAAGAGGATTGGTAATGTTACCTAGAGTTAAACATAAACTGAATCCCCCTTACTTGCAAGGGTGAATGTCACATTCCAGACATAATGAGAACAGGAAAAGTTAATATGTCAATCTTTCTTCTTGGGTGGAAAACAGAAAGGACAAGATAAGTTTCTGCATATAACAGCAAAGATCTCTAAGGTGACAATGAGGTTTGTGTATAAACTTCTAGGGCTCCAGCCAGGATTCTAAGAGAACAGCCTGCAAACTCAAGTTTCAAGAGCACATCTATTGTATTTTAGACCAGCATTATATAGGATACGTATTATTCAGTTCATGCCAGCAGGACATAAAGTATATCCATGTGGGTTGTAGTACAGTGTGTGCTTCTTAGTTAAACACCCAGCACAATGAAGTCATTGAAAGGATTATCACAAAATTTAAATCATACAGCCAGGATATGTCTTCTTTTCCTCCTAATACCAAAAATATTTATCATTAGTAAATTATTGACCATGTAACATCTCTTTAATCAATCAAAATAGATACACATTGTTCTAGTTCTGAGACAAACATGTTTTGGGATTTGGTCACTTGGAAAGAAATGATGGAATTAGAAATAGTACATACGTGTCCTAACTTCTGCTCTGCCTCCTTCTAACTAGATCACAATTTAAATTATAATTTAACTGTGAGACTAATGTTATACCTGCAACACTAAACAAGACATGAGTGCATGCGACAAGAGATTAGAAACGATGTGCCTGACTCGGGACTGTAATTGTTTGCCTCTGCATGATTCAAACACTGAAATGTCCTGTTAGACTCCTATGTTTATATTATACATTTGGGTGCAGATCCCTGGTTTTTCTTGAGGAGGTCGTTCTTGCAAGGTCAACTGTGGTAAAAGGAACAAACATAATTTTTGATCCTTATGGTGATGAATACTTCAGGGATGTTTGATTTTTTAAGAAAAAATCAATTTACTATGAAATGTATAAATAACCTTTGAGGTATATTTTGAAAATCGTTTTATATAGAATAATCTGGAATTAAATTGGCCAGTAAATGAAGGAGATAAAACTAAAAAGAACTGCTGTACTTATTGGTGAGGTCTTCTACATATGAGCATGAAGTGACTTGTAGTCCTATTGACATATTTTGTGAAGCGCATAAGTTGTGTCTCTCTGCCCAACAATCCAGCCATACGTGCTAGGTTATTATTCTTGTATTTCTCTCCTTACCCCTGTCCCAGTTCTTTTCCCCAGTTCTCCTCACCTCACCAGAACAGGAGGTCCTGGCTCTGAGGTGTTGCAGTACTGTAGCTTCTTCCCAGAGACAGTAACCCATACAGTTCATAAGTAAGGCTTCAGGAAATCAGGTCAAACAACCCAACACATCTTGCTTGTTCATGATGCAGGAGCTTGGGAAATAGGAAGTATGGAAACAGCATCATGTAAATGCACCAATATATGCTGGGGACTGCCTACCTGGAAAGCAGCTTCACAGAAAAGGACTTGAGGCCTCTGGTAGACACCAGGCTGAACACGAAGCAGCAATGTGCCCTTGCAAAAAAAAAAAAAAGGCAAATGGTGTCCTGGATTGCATTAGGAAGTTGACCACAGGTCAGGAAAGATGGTCCTTTCTCTCTACTCTGCACTGGTGAGGCCACTCCTGAACTGCTGTGTCCAGTTCTGGGCAGCTTAGTACAAGACACACTGGAAAACATTCAGCAAATAGACATGAAGATGATGAAGGGACTGGAGCAGCTCTCCTATGACGACAGGCTGAGAGAGCTGGGACTGTTCAGCCTGGAGCAGAGAAGACTCCAGGCAATCTTATCCATGTGTTTAGATAACTTGAAGGGAGGGTGCAAAGAGGATGGACTTTGAAGTGCAGTTCAGAAAAGAGTTTGATGATATCTGCTATACTCAGACTGATCTTTTGGGTGTTGGGGAGTATAATTCTGTGATGCAGAGGAAGCAACTGATCATTGATTTCAAACATGCTGGAAAGGAGGTTTAACTTAGGAACCCTTGTGTAAAAGAGCCATTGTCCTTACTGCCGTTCCTTGAAGTGTTTCTTCTGCCTCATCCCTTCCCACAGAAGGTGATAAGTATCTCTACCTCCTGGAAACATGATTTTGAAGTACAGAAGGCATCTTCAGTGCCTTCTAATTGCAGACTAAGCTGCTAAACCGTGGCCAGAAATGTAATTCAATATATATTTCGTCTTTAGCAATAGCTAAAGCTTTATAGGGGTTAGAATAAAGAGGCTTCCTACAGAACTTGCTGGCTGCTGTGAGGCAGCTATATGCTCCCACTGATTTATACTGTTATTCCCACTGAGTCTTGGCCATCTAATCCAGGACCTTGATAGCAGAAAAGAAGTCAAGCAGCTTAAAAGTTTAGGCATTACAAATCCCAGCACAGCAGCACCCAATTCATTTTATATATCTTGCCCTTAGTGTTTAACACGTACATTTTATCAGCAGCTTGTAGGGCATGCAGTCAGACAATTTCCATTATGGTCAGTGAAATAGCATGGTTAAAATCCTGTGCAATGCCTTATAAATTTAAATTTAAGCATAAATGTTCTGTAACAAGATTATTGTATCTGATCTGATGGTTGGGGAAGGCTCACTCATTTTGTATTGTCATCACTTGGAGCAGTCATTGATGTATTAAGCTCTTCCACAAGTCATGGCATCTTACTTGAACCAACGTACAGTCACAGGGGATTTCAGTTGAAAGAGTAGATGCAAAATACACATTTATAACAGTGAGGGCAATCAGCTTTGCAACGGATTGGTGAAGAATATGGTAAGTTCCCCACCACTTGGAGTCTTTTTATCAATGTCAGGAATCTTTCTAAAAGAAACAACCTATTTCAAGAACACTTTATTAGGTTATATCACAAACAATAAAAAATCTACAGTTTTCATGCAGAAAATTGGTTTAGATTAGCACTGTTTCCACTTCTTTTTTTAGATATTTATGCTAAATAAAGTTATGAGGGAAGAAAAAAAAAAAAAAGACAGTGGTACAAACTACCAGGTTCTTTCCTTCAAAACCATTAAACCAGGACGTGAGCTGTGACAGAATTGTCCTGAAATTACTGCTTTAACAATTATACCTCTAGCAGAAAACCCACTTTGAATCCAGGCCACATCCTGAAAGGACTGACTCCATGGGTGTACACAAAACTTTTTCTTAATGGAAAGATTTGTTCACGTATTTTAAAAAACATTGTCACTTCTGCATGCATGTGATGGATCTTGCACTTACCTACACAGGGGATATAATTTTCTGAAGCAAATCCCTTTTGTCAAAATGGGCTTTGCAAGCATAAACTCTATTACTTCCATGTTTGAATGCTTATGCTTACATACTTGAAAGCCCCTTTCAAAATTTAGTCTATTAAATAAATGCACAAATTAGCGAGACTAGTATGGTTCTCCAGTTGAAAGCTTTCCTTCAAAATAAATGTGATATTTTACTAGAAGTAAATGGAAACACTTAAAGAAGTGGGTTGATAAACAGTATTGAGTTGGGGTAGATTTGTTGCAATTGATGTTTTGACAAAATTGGAGATGCTGAAGCAGGCATTTTAGCTTGACTTAACTAAAATAATAAATTGCAGTATCCCAACCTAGACATGAAAAAGGCATGAATCAACTTCTCCACCTTCTTCAACCAAAGATCTCAGCCTTGTACTGTACCTGTAATGGTGAAAAGGGCTTTGAATATTACATGAAGATGGCTGTCAAAAGGTAGCTCTTAATTCAATATCACATCAAGAGTTTTCATGATGACAGGAAGAATATGAGCTTGCTGGTCCCAGAAAAATATCATAGAGAAATAATGTTACTCTGCATGTTCTTTGCAACAATTAGCAAAATATTGACTTCATTTGTATTGTGATTTGTTAAAAAAAAAAAAAAAACACTGGAAATATCTGAGTATTTTGAAGCAAAGTACTCATATGTATGCCCATTTACATGGAGAACTCATGCCTACATTCTATTTTTAAAATGAAAACTTTCAAAATATATAAGACTGAAGAAGCTACTTTTTAACAACTTTACGGCAATATTCACATTTCAAATATTGAAGTCCACTGTTTCTTCTAATGCTATACACTATTCCCAAAAAAGACTTTGTTTTGGGGTTTTTTTACTCATTTTAGATGGAGATTCATAACTTCTGCTAAATTAACTAAAAAATGAACAGATGTACAGGACCTGACTATATTATCTACGGCTAGTTTTAACAGCCCAGGATAAGGAAAGTTCATATTTGGGCAGGCATAAATCTTGGATGACCTTTAGTTATTACAAAAGATGTAGTAAAGACACCACAACTAGGAAAGTTTTAGTACTGTGACAGCTTTTAGATCTTGCATTTGCTGTTATCAAGCCAAGATGAACATTAAAACCTACCTGAAAACTGCAACCACTTTCATTAAAATTTGTTCTTCACTCATTCTTCAACTACCTTGTGCTGATTCTCTCCTTATGATTACATCCCAGTGAATCTACAGGCCTTTCTGTGGCATAGCAGTCATCTCTCCTTTGTCTCCCCTTCTTGTTGCTATACGTAGGTCATATATGCATGATGTCTGGGATATCACAGACTGCCAGAAGATGACGCAATCACAGTTCTAGTGAAAAAATATAGCACAGGGGAAAATGGTTGGTTGTTTTGGATTTTTGTTTGTTTGGGGTTTTTTGGGTTTGTTGGTTTTAAGACAGAGAAAATAATACTGAGTGGTTATGTCTATCATAACAGTTTGTCAATATATAAGATTACTGTAAAGGTGATCAGCTCTCCTTGTTCATTGACCAGGTGAAGATAGGTACCAGGAAAAAGCTTTCCAGCCTTAAGGACAGTGAAACTATGTGAAACAGATTACATACAGGTGCTGTGGAATCCCCTTACCTGGACATTTTCAAGAATAAATTAAACAGACTTCTGGTCAGTACAGTCGGTTAGTACAGTCTTGACATTGTCTTAGAGGAAAAGAAAGGACTAGATGAATTCCTGAGTCCTTCCTGTTATGTATTTAATGACGTTTTCCAGATCAGGCTAAGTTTCTTTCATTAGCATGGTTGAGTTATAAAGCCTATGCTTTGTAGAATTTGGTATTTGTTAATAACATCATTTAGTGAGCTATTGCCAGATCCCTTGAGAAAAGGCTCATCTAATGGAGCCCATCTTTATTCCCTTACTACTTGGGGCATAGTCAGAGGTCTGACAAGAATGTGTAAGACATATATTTAATAATGGCTCTTTTTAAGTTTACTGACTGTGTGATTTCACTTGGATTATCATGAATAAAGGAGACCAGTCCACTCAGTGAGACACACTGTTACTTTCTCATTTTTACTATGACTCGGTGCCATTTCACAACCTCAGGAGCCTGTGAAGAGAATGTGAACCCTTAGGTTTTGTATCAAAGAATGGCTGAGGTTGGAATGCAACTCTGTGGATCACCTAGTCCAATCCTCCTAGTCAAAAAGGGCCAGCTACAGCAGGGTGTCCAGTTGTGTATAGAAAGGTTTTCAATATCTTCAAGGATGGAGACTCCACAGCCTCTCCAGGCAACCTGTTCCAGTGTTTGACCACCCTGCAGTAAAAATATCTTTTTCTTATTTTTAAGTGGAATTTCCTGTGTTTCAGTTTGTGCCCATTGTCTCCTGTCCTTTCACTGGGTACCACTGAAAAGAGACTGCCTCCATCTTCTTTACTCAGCCCCACCAAGTATTTATTACACACACTGTTAAGATCCCTCCTGAGCCTTCTCCAGGCTTAATGGTCTCAGCTCTCTCAACCTCTCCATGTATGGCAGATTCTCCAATCCCTTAATAATCTTTGTGGCCCTTCACTGGACTTGCCCCAGAAAATCCATGTCTGTTTTATGCTGGAGAGCTCAGAACTGGACCCAGCACTCCAGATGTTTCTCACCAAGGCTGATCTGAAGGAAATACTCCCCTGTCTTAACCTGCTGATACTACCTCTTGCTAATGCATCCTCAGGATGTTCTTGGTCTTTGCTGTGAGGGTATATTGCTGTCTAATAGGCAACTTGTGTCCACCAGGACCTTCAGGTCCTTCTCTGCCAGGCTGCTTTCCAGCTGGAAGACAGTTGGTACTGGTGCATGGCATTATCCCTCCATGGTGCAAGACTTTGTATTTCCTTTTGTTGAACTTCTTGAGAATCTTGTTACCAAAGTTTATTGGGTTTTAATAATGATTAAGTTTATGTACCTAATCCAGCTGTTGCTATGTCACATTTCACTTGTATACTGCTGAGTGCTGTATCAGTCAGCACATAATAAATACCACTTTATTTTCGCCATGCATTTTCTTTATATGGTATGTAATTAAAAACAAATTAGTAAAGCTGGGATACTTCTAATTTAATTGTTTCAAGCTAGCTATATAGTCCAATTTTCAAGTTTATTTATAACTTGGGTAAGTCTACCTTAGAAAGGATTTGAGGAAATGAGGGTCTCTAAAGCAGGTTTCATTCTATCCTCAGAAATACATCTAAAACATGTTGAATCACCATCCAGAAATTCTATTGCTGTTTTCTGACTACAGAGAGAACCTACATGAGCGGTTTGGGTTTGTCAACTAGAGACAAATAAGAAGCAGTCACCCCAAAAAAAGACATCTGAGGATACATTATCATTCTTCTCTAACATGCATGAAAAACATGTGACTTTACCCATCAGATAACAGTCCCATATATAATACCAAATATTTTTCCAGCCTTCATACCATAATGTGCTTTAAAAGTAATAATGAAATGGAATGTTATAAAATTTGGTTTACAATTACTGGCAAAGTGTCCCTAAATTCTATATGCTTGCAATTATACATCAGTGCCTTTCACTAAGTTTTAAATGTTTTAACTTTCATGATTTTGTCTGGCCTCACATACTAAAATATGCTCTCTTCAAGTTATTATCTGAATTATCATCCATACTGGTTTCCAAAGATTGATCCATTTCTGCCCTACAAGAAGGTAATAAAGAATCAAGTTACATCTGGTTTGATTTCCCTGTAATGAAACAGCCAATTGCCCCGTGTCAGAAAAGATGTACTGTAGGTATTCTTCTGGGATTTTACCTGGCTTTTGCCAGTCAATAAAGAAATAAGATCTAACATTTCATTTATAAAACATGAATTCCACTGGGTTAGAGGCATCAGGAATGATAATAGGTTTTTACTCTTATATACAGAGTATTTTAGCATTTTAGCAAGTGTGTTTTGTTGTGTGGGGTTTTTGTTGTTGGGGTTTTTTTTTCTATCTACCATTAAGAACACTAAAAATACCATTCTTTGTGATTTTTGGACTGGTATACTTATTTTACAATACAACAAGGTATTTTTTTGCAGTGTATTGCTTATAAAAGCTAAACTGAATTTATCAGGGAAGAGTTTAATAAATTTACTCTAAGAAGAACCCTCACATGTGAAATGAAGTTTACTCAAGTTTGTAGTTTGGGAACTATTACATGTAAAAATTACTATAATGTAACAAATTTCTCAAGGTTCAAATTTTATTCTTCAATTATTTATCTGCTACAAATACTTCAGAATTTGATTTGATTCAGCTTTTGTCTTGTATTTATCTGTTGTGTTAGTTGTTTCAGTTTTTTAAATCTGACTGCATTATTCCTCATCCATATCATGTCTTTAATCAGAGGTAGCTTTATTCAGCATTTGGATGGAAAAGATAATATGAAATTACTTCTTCTGCATGGAAAGATAGTACAGCAAAACAATACTTTTGTCTGCAGACAACGTTCATTGTTTGTTCCAAAATTCACATCAGAAGTGTTAAAATTATATTAATCTTAGCAGTATCACATGATTTAACTGAGCAATTACAGGATGCAGTACATCTGCTGGTCAGTCTGGTGCTTCCTTTGGTCCTTACATTGCCTAATTCCCTCTATACTTCTAAATCTCTCTTACCTTAGTACTCCAAGTATCCCCAAGCCAACACAGTATCTCCCAGATATCCCTGCCTTCCTTCACTTCAATACTTGTCACCTTCTTCTCTCTTGCAATACCCCAGAACTTTTCTACTTTCTCCGTTTTCCTCTCTTAATTGCAAACTGGGAAGCACCTGTGCATTTTTGCCAGGTGACTTGAGGTACATAAATGCTGATGGATAGGGTGGCCCATGTAGCCTGTTCCTCTGCCTGTGTCTCAGCTGCCAGGTGGATTAAAGACGCTATTCTACCCCTTGACAGGTCAGAAAAAAAGGTTAGTGCTGTATGGCAACATCTGAATTTGTTTGCAGAAATGTGCTGCTTTGCATGCCAGAGTCTTGATCCCCTACTTATCCTGGCATTTTTTTTTTCTCTGTGAGAGCCATGAATCCCCTTTCTGTGTTCCTGGGGACAAGGAGCAGAAAGGTGCTGGTATGTGTCAGTCAGAACACAGCCTAGGGTACTTGCTTCTGAATTTCCTTGTTTTAATATAAGCTGTGTCACTCACAGGCTATATATTAAAGTCTTGGCTCTAGCTGAGAGGAATCCAGGTAGGTTAATTAATTAAACATTTTCACACTGGGGGTTACAAGACCTTTCAGGTCCACAGAGAACACAGAAATAATACCATCCTCTGGGATAATACATCATGCTTCTTTGCCTCTGTGACTACCTTTATGTGAGGTCCCAGTCTGGATTTTTATTGTTTCTAGAGGTTCTTGATGATCAAACGATGTTCATGAGGTACTTCCATAGTTTTTATCTCAACCTTTGAAAAACAATTAGTGGTTTTTACATAACTTCATTTCTGATCTCCCTATTATCTTTTCCCAAGGCATGAAAAGCTTTCACCAACCAAGTAAGATCAGTTCAGAATAAATCCCCTAGAAAACCCCTTCTGAGTGCTCTTCTGGATGGGATACTTTCTCTTCACAATCACTTTTTTTTTTTTTAATAAAAACAGATGAAGTCTAAATAGATGAAGCAAATATAATCTACACCTAAATGACATTCAACATTATGCCAACTCAGTGCATCACTCCTGTTAGCTGTTTTCAAGGAGGTTTGAAGTGACATGTTTAAAAGATTCCCAAGAACAACGGTCCAGAAATTCAGTTGTGACTGACGAGCTCTGAACTAGCACACTGGCATTGCAAATCTCTTCACTTCACGTGTTCCTTCTTGCTCAACGTGACATCACACTCACTGAGAAATAAACTCTTCTTCTTCTTTCAAATTCTGACACAATCACAGTGCTGGGGTTGGAAGGTGAAGCTTTTGAGGAGCACAATAATTTACCATTGTGCCAATTCTGTGCTCTAAATTAAGGGTTGCAGGGACAGCAACTATCAAGAAAATTAGGATGCTGGCATAGAAAGTCTACTATAGAAGAGTATTAAAATTTCTCACTATATGTATTCAACATCAATAGATAAGTTCCTAGCATCAAAGTGGGTGCAGAAAGTGAAGGAGCTTGTTACATCATGAATTAAACTTCATGCTGCAGTGGTCAGTGATAGTGATATATTTTGAATTTGGGTGGAAATTTTCAAGTCAGTGTTCTTTCAGTTTCATAGTTACATAGTACAGATTCACAGATGTGTTACATACTATGATTTCCTTGAGTCATGTGTTATCAGTGTAGTGAAGGGACTTTGGATTTCAATTCATCCAAATTCAGTCTCGTTTCTCCAAAACTGATTTGCTTTACATATCATACAAAGTAAGAATTACTCTGAAACACTGAGATGATGTACTTATGTCTGTCATACGTCTGTCAGTTGGTTGTTTTTGCAGTGCTGCCTTGGGTGGCCCTCCTTCTCTGGAGGGGAAAGACTCTCAAAGCAGGTCCAAGCACTAATTTTGACAGCAAGCCAAAATGAGGAAATGATATTTGGTATGTGTAAAGTAAAATTTAATTTCAGACATCTTTTTCCTTTAATGAAGCATTATAGTTCTGCAACTGAAATATATTACATTAGCATAAAGAAACACTTTTAAATGAGCCAATCAGTATTACCAATCATATCTATTCTTCATAACAGTTTATTTAGATGGTATAACAGCATAGACAAAAAATAGTTGTGAATAAATATTTTTGTTACTCTGTGAAATTTATCCTTTTGTATTTCCAGACAATTAAGGTTTAGTATCCTTGAATAAATCCTTTTTAAGTTGCTTCAGCTGGCAGTCAAGTGATTCTGTTGGTTTTGAATTACTCTACTATATACTGCAAGAGAATTTCTGGGCTGGCTGAATCTTTGTGTGTGGCTTCTCCTAGACAGACAGGGCTCTAAACACAGTAGACAAACCTGTGAAGATTTTGTTACGTGGTTTCATATGTTTCCTGCTTTTAAAAGATGGACATTATTTTTAACAGCACCAGGAGGCGAAGGTATTTTATGTGATAAATAGATGTTTTTCAACATGTATTGAACTCATGATACCCATATCCATGCTCCCAATATTTTTTCATTTTTCATCTCTGAGCTTCTGTAGCTCAGAAGTAGATTGTGAACTTATGCAAATAGTCAGACACATAAAATCTAACCTTTGAAGTCTGAGTAGCTCTCTCTTAGCTTTGTTTTTTCACCAGTTATGATAAACGCTTACTGCCAGGGGACCTTGTTTTAGCCATAGGAAAGGAAGTATGGAAATGTCTCCAGTAAGAAACTGAAGTAAGATCTTACAGTGACTAGCTGTGGTGATTTCAACAATAGTTCTCATAGGAATAGTACAAATGGAGTTTCTCAAATCCACATCCCTTCCTGTTGCCCACAACTGTGAATAACATCTTAGTTTTAACTGTTTCATAAAAAATCAAACAGGATTTCCTTTTACTGCAAGTAAAATCTGCTTTTTATTCTCCCTGCCCCATTTCTGGGGACTATCTTTTCCAGAAGAGCAATAGCAATATGTGACCTCTCCTCATTGATGCTCACACACCTCAACATTTGTCGCATTTTTTCATTACTAGAATCACTACTAATGTGATTTCACTAGTTTCAGAAATGTTGACGCATTCCCAAAGCTATCAATAGTAAGAGAAATATAAACTCTATAATTAGAGTTTAGTTTTGCATTATCTGTTATATCTTTTCCTCTTGGTCCTTGTTTTGCATTCTTATTAAAGCTGAACATGTCCCATTACTTAACAATATACAAGATACTTATCAGAATAATAAAGTGTTCTACAACAAATATAGTTTGTACCATAGTTTGTACTGCAGCTTTAGTTTGTACTTCTGCTGTAACAATTACTTATTTTATGTTTTGCAATAACAATGTTATACTGCTCCTATACACACCATAACTGTAAAACACACTGTGCTTCTGCATTCATTTAAAGAGTAACTACTTGATAAGTACAAAATAATTAAGCAATAAGACATGACAGGCAGTGCATTTCTGGGGAATTATTGCACTTCTCAGATGTCTTGAAAGATACGAGGCTAAAGGTTGAGTGACTTCAGCCACTTGAGAAATGGAATAGTCCCCCAGAAATACATTGCTTACCATGGTTTATTGCTATTATGAAATGGAGATTATGAAATGAAAATAGGAGGAAAAGATTAGATCTGTGCATTTAAGGAGGATTACTTATATAGGTATGACATCACTGTCAGCTCTATATGTGTCCAGAGAGTTCTTAAAACCTTTTCAGAATTAGCACGTGAACAACACAACTCATCTGAAACTGCTGTTTCAGCATTCCTTATTACCAGCTTTACCTAAACCAGCCCCCCAATATCATATTTGTATTCTCGATACAGACTTTGTCTCTGATACTAATCACACAACCTCAGGGGGTGTGGTTATTCTGAAATAATCATACCCCCTGGAGGATTAGAGGCATTTGGTTGTTTCCTTGCCTTGTAACACCCCAAGGTCATTATCTCATGATAATCACATCTCCTGGAGTTGCCTTATTGCTTAAGTGTAACACTAAATTTTAATTACAATGAAATAGAGCTCTTCTGATAGTTTATACAACATCCTGTGTGCACAAAGCCAGATGGAAATAATGCCTAGCTTTTACTGTAATAGCATGTGGTGGGCTTGTGCTCCAGTGTAATAAATGATTATGTTTTTGTTGTTTTTTTCATGAGAAAATAATTTTGAACTGAATTTGCAGCACACTACTACTTGATATGGGGTCTTATTATTGTTCTAATTTGTGGTATACTCAATTTAAATTAAAAAAAAATAGTGAAGATATACATCGATAACATTCTGAGTCTCTGATACTATTAATATTCACTACTGAGTTCCACTTCAGTTTGCTGAAGATAAGGAGCATAGTCTTTGGCTCTTTAGGCATTTCAAAGGTTCATCAGTAAGAAATTAGCTTTGCACTGAAAATTGAGAGAAGTTTCCCGAGAAAAGTTAAATTTTAAAAAAGGAATTTAAATTTTGAAATCCATGGGGTTCTTCTCATGTTAAACAGAATAAATTACTATATGATGCTTTTGCTTAAGAACATTCCTGAATATGCATTTATTAAACAATTTCAATTTTTTTTCTACAGCAAGACCTTGAAACATTTTAAAGCACTTTCTACTTTGGCTACAGAAGTTGTGATGTTTTGTATTGATCAGTCCTCTGACAGGATGTTGTATTTGTAGGTATGGAAAATGAAATTTTTCAAATCAAATAGCTGCAAACATATAAGATAATATTTAAGTCCAATAACATAAACAACAAAAGAAAGAAACCAGACAAAATCAAAAGGATCAGATCTGTTGGACTACATAATACTATCTGAATGCATTATAACTGCTTCCCCATCATTTTGATCACAGTTAGAACTGCAGTTGTATCTTGAGGCATTTAGAGATATTTGCTGTTCATTCTTAGTAACTGTCTTGCTATAACACAGCATTAGGACTTAACAGAGTTGTTTTCCTTCCATTACTCTTTTTCAGACATGTACAACAAAGAAATAATATGAAATTCCTTGTAAGAATGATCAAACTACATGATCCCAGTTTTGTCAAATTTTAGTTTGTTGCATTTTAACTTTTTGCAGTGTAACTCAGTCTATTAAATATTACCATTGTATGTAGCTCTTGAAGGTGTATGTCCTCACATTTGTATTGTTATTAGTATAATTTTTATTTCATTATTAACTTGACATAAAAATAATATTATGCTCTTGTACGATCACAGCTTAGGTGTGCTTCTTTAAGTGGTTCCTAGCTATTTGCTTATAGCAGAGTTTCAGACAGATCACTCTGCCTCAACAAGTCTCCCTATGGATCAATGTCTTTTCTCCCACCCAATGATGTCTTCTTGGAAACTGGTGGACACTTTGCAGCTGACTTGTTAGAAATGGATGTTATGAAGATATTAAGCATGTTCTATGAAATGAGTTTCTGTCAAAGAAGGGAGACCTTATGATCGTT
>NW_010243337.1:65388-67852 GCF_000690775.1 Eurypyga helias | reverse complement strand
AAAGTGAGGAAAAATTTGCTAATGAGAAAAAAAAACCTGACTAAACATACTTTATTAAACCTCACAGGACTAAAATGTGAGAGATGACAGAAATTAAATGTCATTAGTTCTATTTCTAGTGGATATACTTTTGTAATTTTTTTCAATGTTCTCTTTGAAGAGAGACAGTCTTTCCTCATATGCCTTGTGAAATCAGTAAATCACTTCAAGAAGAGTTAGTTCTAGCCTGTGGTAAGAGACAACTGTTGATTTCACTAGGGTTATGTTAGTGTGGCAAATAGTAAAATTTGACCAATCCTTCTGATACAAAGCTAAATTGATTCTGTAGTATCGGGCAATGAAACTTAATCAGCTTTCTTCTCTGCTGCAGTTTGCTGTCACCGAAAAGGGTTCATTATTTTTCAGTACTCCTGATGCTGAATTCCCTAATAAATAAAGAACATATTTTGCCACCTTGTTCAGGATTTTAAATAATAATAACAATAACAAACAATAAAAACAACAATAATAATGGCATAGTGTTAGGAAATAAAATTATTAACTGTTGCACAAAGTAATAATATTGTGAATATTTCACCCTTACCAAAACCTCTTATCTTGATCTGCTCTTACACATAGGTCATATTATGCACTGCTTTGTTCTAGTTTGACAAGAACTAATGTGGATACTTAAATATTTTAAAGGCTGCACATTTCAGAATGATAAAATACTCAAGTGATCTTCCTTTCCAGTTGTATTTGTGGTTAATGATAAAATAATCTTTTATTTTGTCTAATAGTGATTTTAGCAACAAACACTAAAAGTTCTTTTGAGGAAAAATCTTGAAATAAGGCCATGCAATGACACTTTTAAACTACAGTTGGTTTTTATTCAGCCATAAAATCTATCTTTCATATAGAAACCCACTTACATGTCTTACTTCAGTGAAGGTTATTTGTAGACTGAAGGTCTTTTCTTGTCAAGATATGATGAATACCATGTGTGAAGACAGAAGAGCATCAGGACCTGTATTAGCCGGAAAACCCACTGATCTGTGAATAACCTAAAAAAGAAAACCTGAAGATTAGCAACGTCGCTTTTAAGAATGATCCATCAAATTCAACAAGCAGATTCACAGAGATGAATCATCTAGTTCCTTTTATTCCAACAATACAGTAAAGGTTATTTTCCTTCCTTACAAATAGAAGTTCTGAAATACAAGAAATAAGAGACTTGTGAGTCTTTTTCAGTCATAAAGCAATGATTCTACATTTTTCATTCAGTGTGCTTTTTTAAACATTCTTTTCCTTTTATTTGTCAATTGAAGTAGATATGGCTTAGCCAATCCAGTACACAGCTGTGTGATTATGTCCCATTTTTAAGTGAAGTTATATTTTCTGTAAAGATTAAGTCCTCTGTCAAAACCATTTTAAAAAGCATAAAAATTAATAATACATTTTTAACACATTCTTATTATTTTATCACAATGCATCTAACTATTGCCTCCTCCTACTTTGAGAATACAGTGAGACCATTGTGCTAACCTTCTCTGATGTCTGATAAAGACCATGGAGTTCTCATTCTCTCCTCTCCTCTCCTCTCCGTGCCTCTCTGCGCCTCTCCTCTCCGCGCCTCTCAGCGCCTCTAAGCTGCCATTAAGCCAATTCAATCATGTTCAGTAAAGAAAAATCCATTCAAACTATTGGTGAAATATTAACTACCCTTACCATGGAAATTTAGTCAGAACTCCTTACCTAGATGTTGAAATTTCATGTCAAAATTTCTGATTTTAATTTTTAGCCATATTTGACTACCAGACTGAAGAGTAACTGATCAGCAATTCTTGCTTTAGAAGTAATTTATTTTAGACTCTGATTGTCTCTTAGTGCTGCCTTTGATAAGCAGAAAGACCTAGAACCTTTAATACTTCCTATTCCTTTAGTTGGTTTTCAAATTAAGCAGAGTGTTTGAAAAAATTACAGCAAAGCATATTTTTTATTTCTTTAATGATGGAGAAGTGAACAGTCAGTGACAAGGTTATGGGAAGCAATTAATTTATATAAAGGTTATAAGCAGAAAGCAAAATTTTATCAATTAACTTTCATAAGTTAATATGAACATATGATAATTATATTTAAATATGGATATAATACAGATCTCTGTACACCCAAAACTGTCCTCTGCTTGTGTTTACTGAAGATGCTCTCCACCATGCAAAGTAAATATTTTGCCTTTGTTAGTGATGAACAAGCAGCATTGTTGTAGATGTCTATGTGGTAGGGAAGGGGTGGCCAGGGTGATGCATTACATATCCACCAACCTGGATGATGGGCTCAGGGCTACTCATCTGCATTTCTGGCCCTTGGGTTCAAAGCGATCCTGAATTCCTCAGGTTCTGTATTTTCTGACAGAATTTAAAGATGTTGTAGTTTAGAATGCTATGCGTTTGAAGGGACCTTAAAGACCATCTAGTTCCAACCTCCC
>NW_010243337.1:53576-65298 GCF_000690775.1 Eurypyga helias | reverse complement strand
TCTCTGGGCAACCTGTTCCAGTGCCTCACCACCCTCTCCGTGAAGAACTTCTTCCTGATCTCTAATGTGATTCTACACTCTCTCAACTTAAACCCATCACCCACTTGTCCTGTCACTACAGGCCCTTGTAAAAAGTCCCTCCCAGATTCCTTGTAGCCCCTTCAGGTACTGGAAAGTGCTATAAGGTCTCCCTGGATCCTTCTCTTCTCCAGGCTGAACAAGCCCAATTCTCTTAGCTCAGGTGCTCCAGCCCTCTGAGCATCTTCATGGCCTTCTCTGGACTCGCTTCAACCAGTTGATATCCTTATGTTGAGGGTTCCACAGATGGACACAGCACTCCAGGTGGGGTCTCACAAGAGCAGAGTAGAGGGGCAGAATCCTCTCGCTCGACCTGCTGGCCACACTACTCTGGATATAGGCCAGGATACAGCTGGCTTTCTGGGCTGCCAGTGCACACTGCCGGCTCATGTTCAGCTTTTCATCCACCAGTACCCCCAAGTCCTTCTCCTTGGAGCTGCTCTCTAACCATTCTCCACCCAGCCTGTACTTGTGCTTGGGATTGCCCCAACCCAGGTGCAGGACCTTGCACTTGGCCTTGTTGAACTCCATGAGGTTGGCAGTGGCCCACCTCTCCAGCCCATCCAGGTCCCTCTGGATGGCATCCCTTCCCTCCAGCGTGTTGATCGCGCCACACAGCTTGGTGTCATCGGCAAACTTGCTGAGGGTGCACTCAATCCCCCTGTCCATGTCCTGACAAAAATTTTCTAATAATACACCACAATTCAGCTCAAGGGGAGTTTGAATCAGCCTACTCCTATCCTGCATTCTCTCCCTAAAATAGTCTTCCTAAAAAAAAGTCCTAAACAAAGAATTTTTATGTACTTCTCCCTTTTCTTTTGTCTAAATAACTCCAAATTTTGCCAGACACAATAAACTTTTCAACTATGAACAAGGGAATCACAATAATTTTTAGGAGCCATCAGGTGACAAATTTCTATTTCTCTTTTCTTTAAATAGCTACTAATTATTTATACTGTGATATAAATTTTTTTGATAACATTATTTATACAGTAATTTTCATTATGCTAATTAAATAATAAAATAGCGGCAATGTAAGATAGCTAATGATTTATAGTTGTGCGAATGACAACCTTATGGCTTGAACCATCTCAGAATATTTTGAATAACCTTGAGGGCATTTCAACTCTTAAGTATCATCCATTTAAAGCTCTTACACTAATAAAAGATGAGCACAAAAGCTAATCTGGGGTATTTGTAATAAATTCTGTATTTAGAGGGGCCAGACATACATAAATATTTGCTTTTTTTGACACCTGAAATTAAGTAACTCATTATAAAAATACTGTGTTTTGCCTCGATGACATAATGAAACTGAGCATGGGAGCATAACCAGAAGAACTGCAGAAGGGAGATGTTCCACTGATTGTAGGAAGCTTAAACAGGAAAAAGGCCTTGAAATGTATGTCCTACCAACAGGAATAGTCATAAATCATATGTGAATGCAGAAGAAGAGTCTGTCAATGGTGCTTAAATGTAGGACTGCAGCAAAGTGAAAAGAACTAAGAATTTGGCAGTGAAAGGTTACCTGTATTATTGATTTGAACTTGAGTTTAAACAGCCACCCTTTCAATTTAATATCCCTTTCTGATGACGTTAAAGCAAACTCGCTACTGAAGAAAGCAGGGAGTTAGAGACATGTTGCTTGATATAGCAAAACAATGAAACAATTTAATTAGGCAATAATGTTCCTGGTACTGGAGTATACACTGCAATAAACTACTTTTGCAGTTGATTAAATGCTGAAATGAAACAGAGCGTGAATTCTTTCTCAGAGAAGGAGCTGCCTCTGGATCTTCCCATTACCTGTGGATCTCCTCCACTTCATTAAGTCAAAAGGTCTCACTAATGGTTCTCCTGTGACTCTCAGCTCTGGGTATTGGAAGTGTGGCCTTCAGAGGATCCACATGATCAGCACTGACTTTGCTTCTCTCTGATTTTTCATCACTGTGGGCTCCTGCAAGCAGTTCCCAAAGTGACTTTTCACCCACTGGTTACTTACCCTGTTTTCATATAAATCCCAGTAAAGCTATTGTAACACAACCTGGGAAATACAGGCACCCAAATCAACATAAATGCTCAGTAATCGGTTCTGCCCTATAAATTTCAAATTATCTGGACAAATAATTTGGTAACTTGGCTGCTTTCACTTTTACAAGTAAGATGCAAATGCAGACTACCTTCTCATTGGTCTCAGAAGGAGAAAAACATCTGATTTTTTTTAGGAATTGAAAATACTGTTGCATCCATCTTCTTCATGCTGTTTCTGACTCATTAAAACACATCTTACTGTAAATTTTCTACATTATCTGGTCCATAGGTGCTTACCAAGAATATTCATAGCCACTATCATTAATAGCTATTGTTGTGGTTTAACTTTGGCCAGCAAAATACCACGTAGCCTCTCTCACAGGTCCCCCCTCCCTCCTCCAGCAGAGAGGGAGAATCAGAAGATAAAGACAAGAAAGCTCATAAAATTGACATAAGAACTAATTACTAATTCAGTATAAATGAATAATGTATATAGATAGAAATAAATATATAACAATACTACTGATAATAATTAATTAAAATAATAGAGAATAAAACATAAGATACAATTGCTAACCACTCACTGACCAATACGCAACCAGGTCCTGAGTAGTGAGAGTCAGTCCGAGCCCGAGAGCCAAAGCCCGAAAGCAATCGCAGCAGAGTCTGAACGAACCCCGTGAGTGACAGCATGACAAGCAAAAGCCAACTGACCCACCAACTCACGAACGAATGAGCAAGCAAAGGAATTAGCAAAAGCAGCTAACAAAGGAGTTAAGGAGCTAACAGAAGAGTTAAGGAGCCAGCAAAAAGAGTTAAGAAATTCACAAAAGAGTTATGGGGAGAATCAGAGTTATGGCCCCCGAGCCCACTACCCTCTTATGTACTAAGCATGACATAGTATGGAATGAAATACCCCTCCAGTCAGTTTGGGTTAGCTGTCTGAACTTTGTGTGTCCCCACACTGCTTGTGGTGAGAAAGTTGGAAACGCAGCTGCAGTATCAGAAGCTGAGAAAGACCTTGAGTTTGGTGCAAGCACTCCCCAGCACCAGCTAAGAAGACACCTTATCAGCACTTTTCTCAAGAGTAAATCCAGACACCTAGCTTCATACCAGCCACTGTGAAGAAAGTTAACTCTTTCCGGACTAAAACTAGCACAGCTATATAAGGCTATCTTGAATCTTCTTGTTTTCCCCTGTGAAAATCCCAAGTTATATCCCCATGAGGTAAGTTACATAAGACAAGGCCTTCATTTCAATTTGTTTTGGTAAAGAAGGATTTGGAATTACTTTGCCATTGGACAGCACCCAATTTTTTACCCAACTTTTATGTCTTTTCCAGACTTATTCTTGTCTGTGGGTACAGTGTTACAGAGTAGAAATATTTTCTTTTAGAATGTGGTGGAAGAAATAATTTCAATTATTATTTAGCAAAAATAATTTCTTAATTATCTCTATTTTAATTTTATAAACTCCTGTTTAACTCCTCAGAGTTCTGCTAGTTTCTGTTGAAGTACTTTTCAGACAACCTAACTTTCAAGGAATGTCCTTGGTTCGGCCATTACATAATTCAGTACTTCTGAATACTTCTGGGATGCTCTGAAGTTAAATTTTTATATTTAAAAGTCTAATTGCTAAGTTCCTAGGTGAGCTTTTTAAATGCAAATTTAGCACATCTACCACCTCCATTCCTCTTCTGCTTCCATGATCATCAAATCAAGCACCCCTCTGTCAGTCTAGGCTTCCTTCAGATTTGTAACCTGAACTGCAATCTTAATGGCTCTTCCAACAATGAAATCTTTGACAAAAGCTGGTATTTTTTCATCACAGAATAGCATGTTCAACAAAATGGTTTGCCTGGGGCCCAATCTCCATCTTTAAACAAAACCAGTTCTGGTTCTCTGGAGTCATTATATTTATTGAATGTAAATGTCATAATAGCTTGACAGGTGTTGAGGCTTGTCCGAATTTTGTGATCTCAAGCTGTAGTATCCTACTGCCTGCCCCACAATTAATCTAATTGTCTTCATAGGGTCCCAGGGTCTATCTGCCCAGATAACAAGGGCCAAAGTGACCTGTCAGTTAAGCTTAGAAAAGTGCTAAATCCTGAAAGAGCACTTAAATCCAGCACTTAAAAGGACCTCCTGTACAGAATTGCCTTTTCTACCTTTTGACACTTTCCCTAGATAAGATGATGGAGGAAGGGCAAAAGAAAATAAAAAAACAAACTTAATAACACCTTCCCTTCCAAAGACCATGATTTATAACAAGATTGTGAGAACATTCTGAAGCTATTTCATGTTGAATTACAGTATACCTTTAAAGTGGCTGCTAAACTAGGAGTTCATGACAGTACTACTTGTGTTACTCTCATACCGTTCCTTGTGCTGCCACTAAAATTTAAAATGCAGTACATACAAAATAGATCTATAAATTTATATAGTAACTATCCCAACAAATGCAAACTCATTCTTAGTAACCATAAAATTACCTTCTGTTATCTATCACCCAGTGAATTATAGTTTCATCACTTATAACAGCCAGCAAAACTGAATAACACTGCCTGTCTACCCACTATTTCACTGTTATATTCAGTGCAAGTGTTGCAGCTTGCAGAGAAAAAGGATAAACAACAAAAAATTAAAGCTGAATATATGGTGTGGTAAATAAGGGTCATGTTATCAGCTCTACACTGAATATAATTTTTAAAAGTCAGCATCTACCTATTTAGCTTTTAGTTTGAACCACAAATAAATCAATATAATTTTGGTCCCTAGATATGCCAACCAGGCTCTCACATTTATGGAGCATTCCACTCTCAAATTACTTGTATTAAATACAAAACCAGAATAAAATACACAAACTGCATGGGTTTTAATAGGATAAAAATTAATACAATTACTTCTTTGACAAACTCAGAGTTTGCCGTAGTTCTTCTTGCTGTTCAGAACTGACAGTGGCCCCTCTACCACCATCACAAGAAGCAGTGGCTGGGTGCGGGCATGAAGGCATAACTCCTTGCCATCGCAGGTGAATGCTAAAACCCATGTGTCCAGAACACTCATGGAAAACCCAGTTTTCCTACCTAGGATTAGCATTTTAGCACTGAGCTATCTCACACCTCGATCAATAAAGAGATGAAAACACTGCTACGTGGTTTGTCTGACCTGTTACTTCTGTAGACACACGAGCAATGAAAACTCCGAGGAAGCTGTGTGTGTTTTAAAATTTATAGATGGAAGCTATTAATTAATTTGGTGCATGTTTGAAATAATAATGCACATTACAGGAGCATATAAGGCTTAATTCATCAGCTGAATTATTTTCCACTAATTAGTTGCTCAGTCTGGTTAGCACCACGAGTGTTGCCTGTGGAGCTGGGATGTGAACTCATACAAAGAGGAACTCCATTTTTGAGGAGCCTTTGAATGGAACTCCATTTTTTAATCCTGCCTTCAAATAGTTTTGCATTAAGAAAAAACCCTAAAATGTACTGGCATTTGGCTCTCAGAAAATGGATTCCCAACTTATATTTTATCTAGATTCTACTCCTCAGAGCATCTGTTATGATCTTGTTTTTCTCAAAATGTGATAAGAAATGTTTCAAGCTATCTTTCACAATTTATCTAGAGCTTATTCATTCAAAGTGTGATAAGAACCTTTTTTGCTTTTCCAAACGTAAATAAAGCCTGACATCAGTCAGAAATCTAGGTCTTTTAACATTAACATTTGAAAATTGTGAATTGTCTGCCACAGAACTTTGATGATAATGGTCTTATAAAGGAATAAACAGGAAGGTCAAGCTGCCAGTGCCTCATATACAAAGAAGAACTAGAACATGCTGTCTGAATAAAACTAAAAGTAATGTTAACTGATCTGCTACAAAGCACCAGGAATAATTTAGCATTTTAACCAAGCAATTGAAAGAGCAGATGAATACTTCTGCTTCACAATAGAGGGCTTAGACATTTGGGCAAGGAACTTCCATAAACGATACTTCTTTTTGTGTTAATATTCATGTTTATTATCCAAATAGCATTTTTTTGATAAATTAGCAAAGCTCATTAAAAAAGCTTGAGACACGCTCAAAGGATGGAAAAAATTATCGCTGACATTAAGATAAAATGCACATTACCAACCCTATTCTGATCATTTGCTCTAATGTGGAAGTCTTGGATTTACTGCAAAGCATCTGACTTGTCTTTTCAAGACTGCATATCTCTGCCTTATTATGGTCATTTCCTCTTCATTTCTTCTGACTTTGTTAACCTAAGTCTCCCTGCCCACTTTTTTTTTTTTTTTTAATCTTTCCATTATCCTTGCCTCAGTGCCCTCCTTCATACACACTGTTAGAGTAGATGGGAACCTTTCTTTCTTAAACATTCTGTCATTCAGCTCTCTTCAGGATTTTTTAGAAAGATATATAAAAAAGAGCAAAATTAAAGGGAGAAAAAAAGATTTAAAAGCTAGCTTGTCTTTTCGCTAAATTCTTGTCAGCTGGCATGCCTCTGCATCCTTTTGTTTTGAGGGTTTTGTTTCTTTGTCCAAGCACCTTGCAAATGAGGAGTGACTCCATGGTCATCAGTCAAGATAGTGTTGGTGTTGTATGTAGGTAGGGTTGTTCACACTCGTGTAAGTAAACACACTTTGTTTTATGGTGAAATCTTTCAAGCTAAAACGAAATTTATTCCAAAAAGTGTACTCGGCTTTTGCCAGAGAATTTAAAAATTATGCCCTAAGCACTATGTTCCAAGTATTTAAATTTAAACAAGAAGCAATTTCTCACTCTAGGCATAAAAGAAGTCCTCAAGACATACACTACATACAGGAAAACAAGAGCTTTTTAGACACCTCAGTGTCTGCATGTTTAGGTGTACTTTCTTTTCAATATTTGGCAGATTCTTTGAACAATGATTTGTGTCTCCATTTTAAGCTACTCAATACAAATAATTTTAATATTCTCAACATATTTTTTCCATTTCTTTGATCATTGTTTTCTGAATAATCTGCTCTACAAAATTGTACTTGCAATAGGCTGAACATTACTGCAGAGCATTACAGTTGTATCTGTATTAATAAAAATTCTTCCATGACACAACCCATATCTATACAGCAAAACTCTTTTACCTTCCAGAACAAACTGGTCACCTCTGAAGAACCTTGTCATAGAATCATCTTAGAAAACTGCTGAAAAACTCTGTGGCCAAAAATAATCTCAAAGCTATGGGAAGGCATGGTATGAAGAAACTGCTATTTGCCACAGTCTGAAACCCTGATGTACACTTAGCTAACAACTTAAAAATATGTATTATCTTGTGTCTGTGCTCTGGCCTGCACCCTGACTTTTTTCAGTTTACTGCTATACATGTCACCAAGAAGTTGAAGCATGAAAACAACACTGTGCTTTGTTTATAAATTGCATTACATGAGATGTCATAAGAATACAATGAAGTATATTATGTGTAAAATAAGAGTTCATTTGTACTATACCGTCTACAGCGTTCAAAATTAGCGTAGATGTTTACATTATCTAGTACTCTAAGACCACATAAAGACCTGATGTACACCCAAAGTTTATAAGTAGTGCAGAAACTCCAACTTAGACTGTTATCAGGATGGAGCTGAAAGGTAAATTTTGTAAGCGTTAAGGTATGTGAGAAGAACTTACAGTACTGTTTAAGTGAACATTCTCTTCTATCTCTTGACTCATCTTTCTCAGCCTACCTTAACCTGCCTGCATGTCTCATCCACCAATTATGTTTTGTCTACTTCAAGCTTTTTGAGGAAATGACTGATATTTTACCTACTTCTGCACAGCAGCTATACCAGTAGGGCCCAACCTGGCTTTGACCTTTATAAATGAAAATAAGAAGATTAAAAGCAGCCGTGAACATCCAGATGAATGAGTATCACTCAACAGTGTCACTGAATATGAATGGCAAAAAGCAGCAGCATATTCCCACCTCTGTTGTTTCCCAATTGCAAAGAAAAACAAAATTAAAGCTCTGCTTTATGGTGCATGCAAATCTCCAGATAAATGCAGATTGTTAGATTGGATGTCATGTGTGTGTCAGTAGTGCAACATATCACAGATACAGGTAATCTCCTTAAGGAACAGACATGGTATTTAATGTGCCTGATGGATGCCCTTTTATACTATAACAATATTGAGGACTCCATGACAAACACCTGACAGCCTAAACGAATTTCAGGCATGCACGATAATGATGAAAAATCTTGAAGCATTCATATACTTCACAGTGCAGTGTCAAAGGTCTTTTGTAAGTCAGTGTATCTTAGTAAAACAGGAAAGTTTTAATCAGGGACTGCATCAAATAATCTGTCAATTACATTATTTGATTTTTGTGGCTCAGCTTGTCCTTAAGCTTGTTTTTCTAGAACTATGTCAATATCCTTAAAGTTCCTACAATACAACATGCCAGTAGCTGCTGTTTTGGCACAATTTCTGATACATTGATGCTTATCAATCTAATAATGAAAGGCTCATCTTCCAAAGGGAAACAACTGAAAGATCATAGCATCATATTTCACAGTGGAGTGGCTGTCATCACAATATATCATACATGTATGCAAAGGTCATACTGTAAATCTGTTTCATTAGGGCCAAACTCTTATTGCCCCAGAACACAGAAGGTGGTGAAGGCAGTACATGAGGGAATCACTGATGATACAGTGATATTAAAGAAGTTACTGCCAACATGTAGCATTCCACAAATATTGTTGTCTTTTACTTTTTGCTGCCTATTTGTACTGTGAAAAAGAATTTTCTTGTGGAATCTTTCCTCTCCACAGAAGCTCTTATTCCGTGAGATAGGAGTTTTACAGGTCATAGGTATTTGTAATTGAAAAGAGAAATCTCCTAAAACCCAGAGGTAGGATAATAAGATGAGGTTGGGTTTTTTAACCTACATCCATTTTGGTGTGTTCTCTTTTCACTGCAGCTTACTTCCTTTTCTTACTTCTATATTAGCTCTGGCCAGTACCATACAAATTGTAAGTCAGGTGTGTTCTTCTGTTTAAGGGAATTTGCTAAAAATGAGAAAAAATTTGTTTAAGCATTAATTTTTCTAACTTTTCTCTCTCAACAGATGACTGTAGAAATGCAAGGTAGAACACAGATTTCCATGCTTCCTTTTCCTTATTTTGCAGGTCATATATCCACTAACCATGCCTAAAAGCATCTCTATAGATCATCTTGACATTCTTCTTCCTTCCAGACTCCTCTGCTTGCTTGAGTCAAATATGCAATTTCCAAATGTATTTATAAACATTTGACAACTGACCTCTTTCTGTATTGAAATGAGATGTATGACTGTGTGTTGAAGTGATCTGAGCTGTGCATTATTGAAAGTATGAGATAATTTTAGAGAGTCCAGACCAAACTTTATCAGAGATCACCATCTTACTATTTCTCACACTGTGCTCTAGTTAGTCCACCTGACCACTAGTACATGGGTAGATTTTGATTCACACGGTGGTTTTTAGTAAGGCATTTGAATCATAGTCACTGATTTATTCACATATCCATAATCTTTTTTTTTTCCCATTGGTCAAACTTAAAAAAGGTTGAGAGACCTTTGACTTACGTATTTCGGTAATGGCTGTTAAAATCAATTCTAGCATTAAAGTCTCTAAGAATGAACAATGCATTGAGTGGAAAATTGATTAAATGGTCAAAGAACAGTCCTTTGTGGCCTCGTTTGCTTTTTCAATTAGTACAGATGTCACAGCTGGTCTAGGTGGCTCTGAAACTTTCACAAAAAATGTCCTTGAAGCTTTGTCTTTTTGTGAGCCTTTTTGTTCTAAGAAAGATGATTTTGTATTGAAGTTAGCCCTTCTGGTTTTTGGTTTTGGTTTTTTTTTTTTGTACTCCATTTTTACAAGAAAGCAAACAGTCACATAATTTAATTCTGTATTTAACTGATAAAACACTAACGGGAAAAAAAAATACTGCTAGGTGAACCAGTGAGCTTTTGAGGAACTTGAGTTCTGTGTTCTGATGGATTACACTTGAATTTGTTTCCCTCTTTTAGGAATGATGACGATCAGTTCATGCATATGTTTGGCAGAAGAGAGCTGATAGAGAGATGACTCACAACGTCAGCTACCTCAGATTGCTTTTGACCAGAATTCCAGGGTCTACAGGTGAAGAACTGATGGGAACATGTACGAATTCATTTAGGAGAGTTCCAGTAAGTCATGTGATTAAGGCACTTAACTGGGATTTAGGTGATCTGAGTACAATTCCAATCCTGGTTCTGTTACAGACTTACTATTTGATGTTGAGAAAGTCATCCTGGGAAGGATTTTTCATGAGCTTTTAATATTGGCCTAATTCTGCTCCCATTGACTTCTGCATAAAAATAGTTCTCAGTATATGCCATGACATGGCATATCATGGCTATATTGGTAACCTATCACTGTGTTATCTATTAGAGGCTACAGGTAAGGTAGATAAATCCCTAATTTCATTGCTTTAAATAAAAATATTAGGGATTAAAATTAATTTCAGTATGCAAGTATCTAGGAAAAAAAGATATGAGACTGCAACCTTAACTGCACTCTTTCTGTCCTTTACCTGCTCTGCTTGCCATGTAACATTCATAATTGCAAACACTGAGGTTGGGTCTTAATTTTAGATATGCAAACAATTTAGTTATAATAGGCGGTAAGCTTCTTTTTTAGTGCTTTAATGATTTATTAATTTAATTTTCCACAGTCAAATTCTTTTTTCATTTTGCCTTATAGCCTAGATTTCCCTTGGTATTTGTAATAATATTTGTTTGTGATTATACTGCTACATACTGTAATTCTTGACCAGCTGACAATGAACTAGAATTTGTATCTAATGTCTTATTAGAAATAAAAATACTGACATTAAGATCCCTTAATAATTTTTTTTTTTTCCAAATTGAGAAATCAATTGCTTGATTAAACAATGCATTTAAAACTATACATTTCATTAGTTGTATAAAACACATAAGCCAAAGTCAGGTCCCTTGTTGCGTGGCAATAACTACCAGCTAAGTTGCTGCAAGTTGCATCAACCTCCACATGGACTGAATTTCTCCCATGATATTTGGAATCATAGAGAGCTATATAATGGATTAAATAGCTGGCCTCTCAAAGTTAGTGCTCTGCTTACAAATGAAGACACTACCAAGTATTTTAGGATATGCCCCAGAACAACCAGATAATTCTGCAGTTTCACCATAAATAAAACAAATACTTTACAACTTTGGTAGTAATCATTTTGTGTCCTAAATGATGAGGCTTATTTACTATTATCTTATATTGCATAAGATAAAAACTGTGTAAGTTAAAATGCTTACACTGGCCTCTAAAAAGTCTGAGGATTAATGCTCTACTTTAGCAGCAGGTTCTTTGGCTCATCTAAATTAACTCCGTTTGTTCTTTCAGTCACCTAATATCAGGACATTTTTTCCTGCAAAAGAAGCAGTAAGAGGTAAAGTTGTGGATAAAGCTTCGTATCTGTGCCTAGGAGTAAAGCAAGCTGGGTTCTGAAGGGATATAATTTATATGAAGGGCTGGGACTGTGTTTAAGCAGAGGATTTTCTCTGGGTGATTGTTG